>NW_026290966.1:200000-212500 GCF_023373465.1 Oncorhynchus keta
AGACCATGTATTCACCCTGCACACCCTAATTGACAACCAAACAAACCAAAACAAAGGCAAAGTCTTCTCATGCTTTGTTGATTTCAAAAAAGCCTTTGACTCAATCTGGCATGAGGGTCTGCTATACAAACTGATGGAAAGTGGTGTTGGGGGTAAAACATAAGACACTATAAAATCCATGTACACAAACAACAAGTGTGCGGTTAAAATTGGCAAAAAAAACACACACATTTCTTCACACAGGGTCGTGGGGTTGGACAGGGATGCAGCTTAAGCCCCACCCTCTTCAACATATATATCAACGAATTGGTGCGGGCACTAGAAAAGTCTGCAGCACCCGGCCTCCCCTGCTAGAATCCGAAATCAAATGTCTGCTGTTTGCTGATGATCTGGTGCTCCTGTCACCAACCAAGGAGGGCCTACAGCAGCACCTAGATCTTATGCACAGATTCTGTCAGACCTGGGCCCTGACAGTAAATCTCAGTAAGACCAAAATACTGGTGTTCCAAAAAAGGTCCAGTCACCAGGACCACAAATACAAATTCCATCTAGACACTGTTGCCCTAGAGCACACAAAAAACTATACGTACCTTGGCCTAAACATCAGCGCCACAGGTAACTTCCACAAAGCTGTGAGCGATCTGAGAGACAAGGCAAGAAGGGCATTCTATGCCATCAAAAGAAAGATAAATTTCAACATACCAATTAGGATTTGGCTAAAAATACTTGAATCAGTCATAGAGCCCATTGCCCTTTATGGTTGTGAGGTCTGGGGTCCGCTCACCAACCAAGACTTCACAAAATGGGACAAACACCAAATTGAGACTCTGCATGCAGAATTCTGCAAAAATATCCTCTGTGTACAACGTAGAACACCAAATAATGCATGCAGAGCAGAATTAGGCCGATACCCACTAATTATCAAAATCCAGAAAAGAGCCGTTAAATTCTACAACCACCTAAAAGGAAGCGATTCACAAACCTTCCATAACAAAGCCATCACCTACAGAGAGATGAACCTGGAGAAGAGTCCCCTAAGCAAGCTGGTCCTGGGGCTCTGTTCACAAACACAAACACACCCTACAGAGCCCCAGGACAACAGCACAATTAGACCCAACCAAATCATGAGAAAACAAAAAGATAATTACTTAACACATTGGAAAGAATTAACAAAAAAAAACAGAGCAAACTAGAATGCTATTTGGCCCTACACAGAGAGTACACAGCAGCAGAATACCTGACCACTGTGACTGACCCAAAATTAGGGAAAGCTTTGACTATGTACAGACTCAGTGAGCATAGCCTTGCTATTGAGAAAGGCCGCCGTAGGCAGACATGGCTCTCAAGAGAAGACAGGCTATGTGCTCACTGCCCACAAAATGAGGTGGAAACTGAGCTGCACTTCCTAACCTCCTGCCCAATGTATGACCATATTAGAGAGACATATTTCCCTCAGATTACACAGATCCACAAAGAATTCGAAAACAAATCCAATTTTGAAAAACTCCCATATCTACTGGGTGAAATTCCACAGTGTGCCATCACAGCAGCAAGATTTGTGACCTGTTGCCACGAGAAAAGGGCAACCAGTGAAGAACAAACACCATTGTAAATACAACCCATATTTATGCTTATTTATTTTATCTTGTGTCCTTTAACCATTTGTACATTGTTAAAACACTGTATATATATATATAATATGACATTTGTAATGTCTTTACTGTTTTGAAACTTCTGTATGTGTAATGTTTACTGTTAATTTTTGTTGTTTTTCACTTTATATATTCACTTTGTATGTTGTCTACCTCACTTGCTTTGGCAATGTTAACACATGTTTCCCATGCCAATAAAGCCCTTGAATTGAATTGAGACAGAGACAGAGACAGAGACAGAGACAGAGACAGAGACAGAGACAGAGACAGAGACAGACAGACAGACAGACAGACAGACAGACAGACAGACAGACAGACAGACAGACAGACAGACAGACAGACAGACAGACAGACAGACAGACAGACAGACAGACAGACAGCGAGAGAGAGAGAGAGAGAGAGAGAGAGAGAGAGATTGAGCAAAATGAGTCATGTACAATTCAGGGAAAGAGGGAAGTGATAGTGGCTTGTGGTGCAGACAAGTGTAGTTGAGAGGAACAGTGTGTCTCCCAGTCACTCCTGGCTCCAGAAGGTGTCAGGGCATGTTTAGGGGTTGTTTACTGTTCTCTATGTTGGACCTACTCAGGGAAGGGGATGGAAACAAGCAGTAATGTTTGCAGACTAAATGGCACCCCATTCCCTTTTTAGTGCACTACTTTGACCAGGATCTATTGGGCTCTGGTCAAAAGTAGTGCACTATATAGGGAAGAGGGTGCCGTTTGGGATGTACACTAAGGCTGGGCTATGGGTGTGAAGCCATTGGTTTGTGAATGAAGGCCAAGCCCAAAGTTGTATATCGTCAACATCAGATCATTAGGCCTGCTGTGATGCCATAATGATGCTGTTGGGGTTATCTGGAGGTTATGGGGCGGTTAGGAGGCGACTGTGTAGGAGCTTTGTTTTATAGGGGCTGGAAGGGACCACATAGCTGGGAACCCACAATATTACAGCTCATTCACATTCAATGTTCAATACAATTGTATAAAAGTGGAATAATCCGAATGAATATAAATTGAATAGAAATATAAGATTAATTTTGGGGAAAGCAGGTCTCCATGCTGATCATACTCTTGAACGTCATTTTGCTCCAAAATAAAATAGTTACAAATACAACATTCATAGTTGTCTTACTGAGCATAAAACCTGTTTGTGCCTCTTCATTCTGCAATAGTAATGGACTGGACTGTGTGTGTCAAGGAGCATGTTTGGGAGAGAGGAGTGGTGGATGTACAGGACTGTGTGTTTGGGAGAGAGGAGTGGGGGATGTACAGGACTGTGTGTTTGGGAGAGAGGAGTGGTGGATGTACAGGACTGTGTGTTTGGGAGAGAGGAGTGGGGGATGTACAGGACTGTGTGTTTGGGAGAGAGGAGTGGGGGATGTACTGGACTGTGTGTTTGGGAGAGAGGAGTGGGGGATGTACTGGACTGGATGTGTGTTTGGGAGAGAGGAGTGGTGGATGTACTGGACTGTGTGTTTGGGAGAGACGAGTGGGGGATGTACTGGACTGTGTGTTTGGGAGAGAGGAGTGGGGGATGTACTGGACTGGATGTGTGTTTGGGAGAGAGGAGTGGTGGATGTACTGGACTGTGTATTTGGGAGAGAGGAGTGGGGGATGTACAGGACTGTGTGTTTGGGAGAGAGGAGTGGGGATGTACTGGACTGGATGTGTGTTTGGGAGAGAGGAGTGGGGGATGTACAGGACTGTGTGTTTGGGAGAGAGGAGTGGGGGATGTACTGGACTGGATGTGTGTTTGGGAGAGAGGAGTGGGGGATGTACAGGACTGTGTGTTTGGGAGAGAGGAGTGGGGGATGTACAGGACTGTGTGTTTGGGAGAGAGGAGTGGGGGATGTACAGGACTGTGTGTTTGGGAGAGAGGAGTGGGGGATGTACTGGACTGTGTGTTTGGGAGAGAGGAGTGGGGGATGTACTGGACTGGATGTGTGTTTGGGAGAGAGGAGTGGTGGATGTACTGGACTGTGTGTTTGGGAGAGAGGAGTGGTGGATGTGCTGGACTGTGTGTTTGGGAGAGAGGAGTGGTGGATGTACTGGACTGTGTGTTTGGGAGAGAGGAGTGGGGGATGTACTGGACTGTGTGTTTGGGAGAGAGGAGTGGGGATGTACAGGACTGGATGTGTGTTTGGGAGAGAGGAGTGGGGGATGTACTGGACTCTACACTCTTAGCCAGGACTACAGTACACTCTTAGTGGGGATGTACTGGACTCTACACTCTCACTGTGTGTTTGGGAGAGAGGAGATGTGTTGGGGAGTACACTCTTAGTGGGAGATGTGACTGGACTGTGTCTCAGGGACTACAGTACACTCTCAGTGGGACTACAGATGTGTTGGACTCTGTTTCAGCCAGGAGTACACTCTTAGTGGGAGATGTGCTGGACTCTGTGTGTTTCAGCCAGGACTACAGTACACTCTTAGTGGGGGATGTACTCTACACTCTGGTTTAGGGGAGATGTGTTGGACTCTCTCAGCCAGGACTACAGTACACTCTTAGTGGGAGATGTGTTGGACTCTATGTCTCAGCCAGGACTACAGTACACTCTTAGTGGGAGATGTACTGGACTCTACACTCTCAGCCAGGACTACAGTACACTCTTAGTGGGAGATGTGTTGGACTCTACACTCTCAGCCAGGACTACAGTACACTCTTAGTGGGAGATGTGCTGGACTCTACACTCTCAGCCAGGACTACAGTACACTCTTAGTGGGAGATGTGTTGGACTCTACACTCTCAGCCAGGACTACAGTACACTCTTAGTGGGAGATGTGTTGGACTCTACACTCTCAGCCAGGACTACAGTACACTCTTAGTGGGAGATGTGCTGGACTCTACACTCTCAGCCAGGACTACAGTACACTCTTAGTGGGAGATGTGCTGGACTCTACACTCTCAGCCAGGACTACAGTACACTCTTAGTGGGAGATGTGTTGGACTCTACACTCTCAGCCAGGACTACAGTACACTCTTAGTGGGAGATGTGTTGGACTCTACACTCTCAGCCAGGACTACAGTACACTCTTAGTGGGAGATGTGTTGGACTCTACACTCTCAGCCAGGACTACAGTACACTCTTAGTGGGAGATGTGTTGGACTCTACACTCTCAGCCAGGACTACAGTACACTCTTAGTGGGAGATGTGCTGGACTCTACACTCTCAGCCAGGACTACAGTACACTCTTAGTGGGAGATGTGCTGGACTCTACACTCTCAGCCAGGACTACAGTACACTCTTAGTGGGAGATGTGTTGGACTCTACACTCTCAGCCAGGACTACAGTACACTCTTAGTGGGAGATGTGCTGGACTCTACACTCTCAGCCAGGACTACAGTACACTCTTAGTGGGAGATGTGTTGGACTCTACACTCTCAGCCAGGACTACAGTACACTCTTAGTGGGAGATGTGTTGGACTCTACACTCTCAGCCAGGACTACAGTACACTCTTAGTGGGAGATGTGCTGGACTCTACTCTCTCAGCCAGGACTACAGTACATCTACACTCTCAGCCAGGACTACAGTACACTCTTAGTGGGAGATGTGTTGGACTCTACACTCTCAGCCAGGACTACAGTACACTCTTAGTGGGAGATGTGCTGGACTCTACACTCTCAGCCAGGACTACAGTACACTCTTAGTGGGAGATGTGTTGGACTCTACACTCTCAGCCAGGACTACAGTACACTCTTAGTGGGAGATGTGTTGGACTCTACACTCTCAGCCAGGACTACAGTACACTCTTAGTGGGAGATGTGCTGGACTCTACACTCTCAGCCAGGACGACAGTACACTCTTAGTGGGAGATGTGTTGGACTCTACACTCTCAGCCAGGACTACAGTACACTCTTAGTGGGAGATGTGTTGGACTCTACACTCTCAGCCAGGACGACAGTACACTCTTAGTGGGAGATGTGCTGGACTCTACACTCTCAGCCAGGACTGAGACGTCTGAAAAGGGTCTTCGATGAACCCCTCTGAAAAGGGTCTTTGAGGAACCCCTCTGAAAAGGGTATTTGAGGAACCCCTCTGAAAAGGGTCTTCGATGAACCCCTCTGAAAAGGGTCTTTGAGGAACCCCTCTGAAAAGGGTCTTCGATGAACCCCTCTGAAAAGGGTCTTTGAGGAACCCCTCTGAAAAGGGTCTTCGATGAACCCCTCTGAAAAGGGTCTTCGATGAACCCCTCTGAAAAGGGTCTTCGATGAACCCCTCTGAAAAGGGTCTTTGAGGAACCCCTCTGAAAAGGGTCTTCGATGAACCCCTCTGAAAAGGGTCTTTGAGGAACCCCTCTGAAAAGGGTCTTTGAGGAACCCCTGTGTTAAATTTCAAATCTAAGCCTTTTTTAATGGGAGGGGTTCAATTTGGAACTTTTTTAATCATATATTGTACAGGTGGAAGCATATCAGATTGGAGGCATGGTTTATTGGAGACGTGGCCTTCATATAGTTGTTTTTGGTCACCTGTTAGCATACAATTAATTCCTGTTCATCGTGTTAAATTTGTATACTGAAAATTAAAATAATCCTTAAATATTTGTGTTTTACATATTTTAATATAATATTAATGATATTAACATTGTTGATACCATACAATAATAAAGTGGTAACTATTCTAACTGTGGGATTTGCATTGGATCTTCAGGAACATACACCTCTGTCAGCCTCATTGAAGCTACACAACTATCAGTGTTCAACCTCAATGTGTGATGACAATACAACAGAACAGATGAACAGGAATAACATTTATTCTCTGCCCCCCCCCCAAAAAAATTGCGCCATGCCTCAACTACAGGGTTCCTCCAGGAACCCGTTGCTACATTGAACCATTGATGGTTCCTCTAAGAACCATCAACTAAGGTGTACACTGAAGGTGTAAACATAGACCTCTGAGGATCTCCCCACTCCTCTCTCCTCTTGAGGATCTCGAGGCTAATTCTAAGAGTGTACTCTGTGTACTATGTGTCAAGGTGTGGGTTTGGGAGAGAGGAGTGGGGATGTTTGGGAGAGAGGAGTGGGGATGTTAGGGAGAGAGGAGTGGGGATGTTTGGGAGAGAGGAGTGGGGATGTTTGGGAGAGAGGAGTGGGGATGTTAGGGAGAGAGGAGTGGGGATGTTTGGGAGAGAGGAGTGGGGATGTTTGGGAGAGAGGAGTGGGGATGTTTGGGAGAGAGGAGTGGGGATGTTTGGGAGAGAGGAGTGGGGATGTTTGGGAGAGAGGAGTGGGGATGTTAGGGAGAGAGGAGTGGGGATGTTAGGGAGAGAGGAGTGGGGATGTTTGGGAGAGAGGAGTGGGGATGTTAGGGAGAGAGGAGTGGGGATGTTTGGGAGAGAGGAGTGGGGGATGTTGGGAGAGAGGAGTGGGGATGTTGGGGAGAGAGGAGTGGGGATGTTGGGAGAGAGGAGTGGGGATGTTAGGGAGAGAGGAGTGGGGATGTTTGGGAGAGAGGAGTGGGGATGTTTGGGAGATGTGGGGATTGAGAAGCATGGGGTGTTTCAGACTTGGGGAGAGGGAGTGGGGAGCTGCAAACTGGGGGATGTTAGGGAGAAACCTGGGAGTGTGGGAGAGGTGGGGGATGTGTGGGAGAGAGGAGTGGGGAAGGGAGATGAGTGGGGATGTTTGGGAGAATTAATGGGGGATGTGTTGTACAGGTGCTTGGGAGATAAAACTGGGGATGTTAAGGAGGAGGGGTGCTCTGGACCCTGATGGGGGTGTTTGGGAGAAGGATGCTTGGGAAGACCATGGGGGTGCTTGGGAGAGGGGGATTTTCCTCTGTAACATTGCAGAAATCAGGGGATGTTGGGAGGAGTGGGATGGAAAAATTAATCCATGCTTTTGTCACTTCTGGGTTTGGGAGAGAGCAATGGGGATGTTTGGGAGAGAGGAGTGGGGATGTTTGGGAGAGAGGAGTGGGGATGTTTGGGAAAGGAGTGGGGATGTTTGGGGAGAGAGGAGTGGGGATGTTTGGGAACCAAAAGTGGGGATGTTTTATTAGAGAGAGTGGGGATGTTAGAGACACTGGGGATTTTCAAGAGAGAGGGGAGGGATGGGGATTTGGGTTTTAGTGGGGATGTTTGGGAGAGAGGATGGGGATGTTTGGGGAGGGGGATGTTAGGGATTTGAGAGGAGTGGGATACCTGGGAGAGAGGAGAGGTGGGGAGAGGAGTGGGGATGTTTTTGGGAGAGAGGAGTGGGGATGTTTGGGAGAGAGGAGTGGGGATGTTAGGGAGAGAGAGGAGTGGGGATGTTTGGGAGAGGAGTGGGGATGTTTGGGGGAGGGATGGGTGGGGATGTTTGGGAGAGGTGGGGATGTTAGGGAGACTCATCTCTGGGGATGTTGGGAGAGATGGGGATGTTAGGGAGAGAGTGGGGATGTTTGGAGAGAGGGAGGTGTTGGGGAGGAGGAAGTGGGGATGTTAGGGAGGAGTGGGGATGTTTGGGAGAGAGGATGGGGATGTTTGGGAGAGAGGAGTGGGGGGGATGTTAGGGAGAGGAGTGGGGATGTTTGGGGGAGAGGAGTGGGGATGTTTGGGGAGAGGAGTGGGGATGTTGGGAGGGATGGGGGATGTTGGGAGAGATGGGGATGTTTGGGAGGGGGATGTTTGGGGGAGAGAGGATGTTTGGGAGAGAGGAGTGGGGGGGATGAGAGGAGTGGGGATGTTTGGGAGAGAGGAGTGGGGGTGTTGGGGAGAGAGTTGGTGGTTTGGGAGAGTGGGGGTTGGTGGGGGGGGATGTGGGGTTGGTGGGGAATAGAGAGTGAGTGGGGATGTTTGGGGAAGGGAGTGAAGGGTGTTGGTGGGGATGTTTGGGGAGAGCAGTGATTTGGGGGTTGGTGGGGATGTGAAGAGTGGGGGGGGGAATAGAGGTGAAGAGTGGGGGTTGTGGGGAATAGAGCAGTGAAGAGTGGGGGTTGTGGGGAATAGAGCAGTGAAGATGTTGGGGGAATAGAGCAGTGAGAGTGGGGGTTTGGGGAATAGAGCAGGGATGTTTGGGGAATAGAGCAGGAGTGGGGGTTGGTGGGGAGAGCAGTGAAGAGTGGGGGTTGGTGGGGAATAGAGCAGGATGTTTGTTTGGGGAATAGAGCAGTGAGAGTGGGGGGTTGGTGGGGAATAGAGAGAGGAGTGGGGGATGGTGGGGAATGAGTGAAGGATGGGGGTTGGTGGGGAATAGAGCAGTGTGGTGGATGGGGGTTGGTGGGGAATAGAGAGTGAGGAGTGGGGATTTGTGGGAGAATAGGTCAGTGAAGAGTGGAATGGGGGATGGTTAGGCAGTGAAGAGAGAATGGGGGTTGGTGGGGAATAGAGCAGGATGAATGGGGGTTGGTGGGGAATAGAGCAGTGAAGAGTGGGATGTTAGGGAGAGAGCAGTGAAGAGTGGGGATTGTTTGGGAGAGAGGTTTTAGTGAAGAGTGGATGTTTGGGGAATACTTTGAGATATCAGCTGATGAAGAGTGGGGATGGTGGGGAGAGAAGATTGGGGAAGATTTGGGGGTTGGTGGGGGAGAGAGGAGTGGGGATGTTAGGGAGAGAGTGAAGAGTGGGGATGTTTGGGAGAGAGGAGTGGGGATCTTTGGGAGAGAGGAGTGGGGATGTGTGGGAGAGAGAGTGGGGATGTTGGGGAGAGAGGAGTGGGGATGTTGGGGAGAGAGTGAAGAGTGGGGATGTTTGGGGAATAGAGAGAGAGTGGGGGTTTGGGAATAGAGAGGAGTGGGGGTGGTGGGGAGAGCAGTGGAGTGGGGGTGCTTGGGATAGAGCAGTGAAGAGTGGGGGTGCTTGGGAGAGAGCAGTGGAGTGGGGATGTTGGGGGAGAGTGAAGAGTGGGGGTGCTTGGGAGAGTGAAGGAGTGGGGGTGCTTGGGAGAGAGAAGAGTGGGGGTGCTTGGGAATAGAGAGTGAAGAGTGGGGATGTTTGGGAGAGAGCAGTGAAGAGTGGGGATGTTTGGGAGAGAGAAGAGTGGGGATGTTTGGGAGAGCAGTGAAGAGTGGGGATGTTTGGGAGAATAGAGCAGTGAAGAGTGGGGGTTGGTGGGGAGAGCAGTGAAGAGTGGGGGTTGTGGGGAATAGAGCAGTGAAGAGTGGGGATGTTTGGGGAATAGAGAGTGAAGAGTGGGGGTTTGGGGAATAGAGCAGGAAGAGTGGGGGTTGGTGGGGAATAGAGCAGTGAAGAGTGGGGGATGTTGGGGAATAGAGAGGAGTGGGGATGTTGGGGAGAGAGGAGTGGGGATGGTGGGGAATAGAGAGAAGAGTGGGGGTTGGTGGGGAGAGAGCAGTGAAGAGTGGGGATGTTGGGGGAGAGCAGTGGAGTGGGGGATGTTGGGGAATAGAGCAGGAGTGGGGATGTTTGGGGAGAGCAGTGAAGAGTGGGGATGTTTGGGGAGAGAGCAGTGAAGGATGTTTGGGAGAGAGTGAAGAGTGGGGATGTTGGGGAGAGAGTGAAGAGTGGGGGATGTTGGGGAGAGAGTGAAGGGGATGTTGGTGGGGAGAGAGCAGTGAAGAGTGGGGGTTTGGGAATAGAGGCAGTGGGGATGTGGGGAATAGAGCAGTGAAGAGTGGGGATGTTGGTGGGGAGAGCAGTGAAGAGTGGGGATGTTTGGGGGAGAGCAGTGAAGGATGTTTGGGAGAGCAGTGAAGAGTGGGGATGTTGGGGAATAGAGCAGTGAAGAGTGGGGGATGTTTGGGGAATAGAGAGTGAAGAGTGGGGGTTGGTGGGGAATAGAGAGTGAAGAGTGGGGATGTTGGGAGAGAGGAGTGAAGAGGGATGTTTGGGAATAGAGCAGTGAAGAGTGGGGGTTTGGGGGAGAGCAGTGAAGAGTGGGGGATGTTTGGGAGAGAGTGAAGAGTGGGGGATGTTTGGGAGAGCAGTGAAGAGTGGGGATGGTGGGAATAGAGCAGTGAAGAGTGGGGATGTTGGGGAATAGAGAGAAGAGTGGGGGATGTTGGGGAATAGAGCAGTGAAGATGTTTGGGAGAGAGTGAAGAGTGGGGGATGTTGGGGAGAGAGGAGTGGGGGATGTGTGGGAGAGAGTGGAGTGGGGATGTGGGGAATAGAGCAGTGAAGTGGGGATGTTTGGGAGCAGTGAAGAGTGGGGATGTTGGGGAATAGAGAGGAGTGGGGATGGTGGGGAGAGAGGAGTGGGGGTTAGGGAATAGAGAGAAGAGTGGGGATGTTTGGGAATAGAGAGTGAAGAGTGGGGATGTTGGTGGGGAATAGAGAGTGAAGAGTGGGGATGTGTGGGGGAGCAGTGAAGAGTGGGGATGTTGGGGAGAGAGTGAAGAGTGGGGATGTTGGGGAATAGAGCAGTGAAGAGTGGGGGTTTGGGGAGAGGCAGTGGGGATGTTTGGGAGAGCAGTGAAGAGTGGGGGATGTGGGGGAGAGTGGAGTAGGGGTTGGTGGGGAATAGAGCAGTGAAGAGTGGGGGTTGGTGGGGAATAGAGCAGTGAAGAGTGGGGGTTGGTGGGGAATAGAGCAGTGAAGAGTGGGGGTTGGTGGGGAATAGAGCAGTGAAGAGTGGGGGTTGGTGGGGAATAGAGCAGTGAAGAGTGGGGGTTGGTGGGGAATAGAGCAGTGAAGAGTGGGGGTTGGTGGGGAATAGAGCAGTGAAGAGTGGGGGTTGGTGGGGAATAGAGCAGTGAAGAGTGGGGGTTGGTGGGGAATAGAGCAGTGAAGAGTGGGGGTTGGTGGGGAATAGAGCAGTGAAGAGTGGGGGTTGGTGGGGAATAGAGCAGTGAAGAGTGGGGGTTGGTGGGGAATAGAGCAGTGAAGAGTGGAATGGGGGTTGGTGGGGAATAGAGCAGTGAAGAGTGGGGGTTGGTGGGGAATAGAGCAGTGAAGAAGAGTGGGGGGAATTGAAGAGTGGGGGTTGGGGAATAGAGCAGTGAAGAGTGGGGGTTGGTGGGGAATAGAGCAGTGAAGAGTGGGGTTGGTGGGGAATAGAGCAGTGAAGAGTGGAGGGGGGGTTGGTGGGGAATAGAGCAGTGAAGAGTGGGGGTTGGTGGGGAATAGAGCAGTGAAGAGTGGGGGTTGGTGGGGAATAGAGCAGTGAAGAGTGGGGGTTGGTGGGGAATAGAGCAGTGAAGAGGTGAAAGGGGTTGGTGGGGAATAGAGCAGTGAAGAGTGGGGGTTGGTGGGGAATATTTCTCTCTCTCTTCTGGGAATAGACCTTTTCAGTGAACCTGGGGGTTGGTGGGGAATAGAGCAGTCTCTTCTGGAATGGAAGAATGCTTCTGTCTACCTCCTGTCAGCTGAAAGTTCTTTACCTTTCTCTCTCTCTTCTGTCTACCTCTCTACCTCTCTCTCTGTCTACTCTCTTCTGTCTACCTCTCTCTTCTGTCTGTCTACCTCTTTTCTACCTCTCTCTTCTGTCTACCTACCTCTCTCTTCTGTCTACCTCTTTCAGTCTACTCTCTCTCTTTTCAGTCTCTCTCTCTCTCTCTTCTGTCTACCTCTTTTCAGTCTACCTCTCTCTCTCTGTCTACCTCTCTCTTCTCAGTCTACTCTCTCTTCTGTCTACCTCTCTTTCAGTCTACCTCTCTTCTGTCTACCTCTTTTCAGTCTTTCTCTCTCTCTTCTGTCTCTCTTTCTCTCTTCTCTCTCTCTCTCTCTCTCTCTCTCTCTCTCTCTCTCTCTCTCTTTCTCTCTCTCTCTCTCTCTCTCTCTCTCTCTCTCTCTCTTCTCTCTCTCTCTCTTTCTCTCTCTCTCTCTCTCTCTCTCTCTCTCTCTCTCTCTCTCTTAACAGCTGTGCGGGTGCAGAGGGGAAGAGTTTTGACTTGTGAGGAGGAAGGGTCTCCTCTCGAGGTCTCCAGCTGAATAGCTCTGCCTGTTCGACCTGGAACGTGACACTGAGGTC
>NW_026290966.1:217500-277608 GCF_023373465.1 Oncorhynchus keta
AGTGTATGAGGTTACCATTCCTTTAGACAGGGTAAAAGGCTAGTATGAGGTTACCATTCCTTTAGACAGGGTAAAAGGCCAGGTTGAGTGTATGAGTGTACCATTCCTTTAGACTGGGTAAAAGGCCATGTTGAGTGTGTATGAGGTTACCATTCCTTTAGACAGGGTAAAAGGCCAGGTTGAGTGTATGAGGTTACCATTCCTTTAGACTGGGTAAAGGCCAGGTTGAGTGTATGAGGTTACCATTCCTTTAGACAGGGTAAAAGTCCAGGTTGAGTGTATGAGTGTACCATTCCTTTAGACTGGGTAAAGGGCCATGTTGAGTGTATGAGTTTACCATTCCTTTAGACAGGGTAAAAGGCCAGGTTGAGTGTATGAGGTTACCATTCCTTTAGACAGGGTAAAAGGCCAGGTTGAGTGTATGAGGTTACCATTCCTTTAGACAGGGTAAAAGGCCAGGTTGAGTGTATGAGGTTACCATTCCTTTAGACAGGGTAAAAGGCCAGGTTGAGTGTATGAGGTTACCATTCCTTTAGACTGGGTAAAAGGCCAGGTTGAGTGTATGAGGTTACCATTCCTTTAGACTGGGTAAAAGGCCAGGTTGAGTGTATGAGGTTACCATTCCTTTAGACTGGGTAAAAGGCCAGGTTGAGTGTATGAGTGTACCATTCCTTTAGACAGGGTAAAAGGCCAGGTTGAGTGTATGAGTGTACCATTCCTTTAGACTGGGTAAAATTCCAGGTTGAGTGTATGAGGTTACCATTCCTTTAGACAGGGTAAAATTCCAGGTTGAGTGTATGAGGTTACCATTCCTTTAGACAGGGTAAAAGGCCAGGTTGAGTGTATGAGGTTACCATTCCTTTAGACTGGGTAAAATTCCAGGTTGAGTGTATGAGGTTACCATTCCTTTAGACAGGGTAAAAGGCCAGGTTGAGTGTATGAGGTTACCATTCCTTTATACTGGGTAAAAGGCCAGGTTGAGTGTATGAGGTTACCATTCCTTTAGACAGGGTAAAAGGCCATGTTGAGTGTATGAGGTTACCATTCCTTTAGACTGGGTAAAAGGCCAGGTTGAGTGTATGAGTGTACCATTCCTCTAGACAGGGTAAAAGGCCAGGTTAGTGTATGAGGTTACCATTCCTTTAGACAGGGCAAAGGTGTGATGTGTGTAGTGTGTGGGGTGTGGGGTATGTAGTGTGCAGTGTGTGTGTGTGTGTGTGTGTGTGTGTGTGTGTGTGTGTGTGTGTGTGTGTGTGTGTGTGTGTGTGTGTGTGTGTGTGTAGTGTGTTTCTAGCATGTGTGTGTTTAGTGTGTGTCTAGTGTGTGTTTGTAGTGTGTGTGTGTGTGTGTGTGTGTGTCTAGTGTGTTTGTAGCGTGTGTGTGTAGTGTGTTTGTGTGTGTGTAGTGTGTTTGTAGTGTGTGTGTAGCATTTGTGTGAGTGTGCGTGTGCGTGTGTGTGTGTGTGTCTAGTGAGTTTGTAGCGTGTGTGTGGGTGTGTTTGTAGTGTGTGTGTGTGTGTGTGTGTGTGTGTGTGTGTGTGTGTGTGTGTGTGTGTGTGTGTGTGTGTGTGTGTGTGTGTGTGTGTGTGTGTGTGTGTGTGTGTGTGTGTGTGTGTCTGTGTGTGTGTGTGTGTGTTGTTTGTAGTGTGTGTGTGTGTGTGTGTCTAGTGTGTTTGTAGCCTGTGTTTGTAGTGTGTTTGTAGTGTGTGTGTGTGTGTGTCTAGTGTGTGTGTGCGTTTCTAGCGTGTGTGTGTGTAGTGTGTGTGTGTGCATGTGTGTCTAGTGTGTTTGTAGTGTGTGTGTGTGTGTGTCTAGTGTGTTTGTGTAGTGTGTGTGTGTGTGTGTGTGTCTAGTGTGTGTGTGTGTGTGTGTGTGTGTGTGTGTGTGTGTGTGTGTGTGTCTAGTGAGTTTGTAGTGTGTGTGTGTGACTACCATGTCCTCTACTAGATTGACATCTCATCAAGTGCCTCCTGGATGACGCTGATTAGAAGTCACTTTGGTTGTATATCAGGTCACCAAGATGTTTGTATTCAGTTTACCACCAGGCTGTAACATCGTCCTCTTCCTGTTGTTAACTCTTTGTTATATGACCGGAGAGATCAACTCCCTGCACAGCTCTACCTATTGGGAATCAAATCCATATCGGCCAGTTTCCACTCTCTTTTGATTCTTTTTTCTGGGTTTTGTCACAATGGATGAGAGGATGAGCTTCTCTTGGTTGAACAACACAAACAGAGGAGCAGTTCTCTGTTTGAATACAACTGCACCTTCCCACACTTTCCTACTTCTTGAAAAGGTCTTGCATGATTGGCTTGCCTAAAAGATATGTTACAGAATCATTGCTTACACCTATCAATGGATGATTTCTTCAAGGAAGTGAGAAAGGAGGGATACCTGAACTGGGCCGTCGTGTTGAGGGCTGTGGGCCTCAACCCACCCAGCAGGGGTCCCCTAACTCCTAGCTGTGTACTCTCTCTCTCTCTCTTTCTCTCTCTCCGTCTCCTCTCCTCTCCCTGTTACACCCCACACTCTGCCTAATGACCTATCTCAGTTGGTATGATGTAATGCGTACGTGCTGACAAGCATCTTTTCTTCATATGGGTTGAAGAAATAACACAACAACACAAACTACTGGTACAGTAACAACAAAGAAGCCGGTAGGGATCTCTCTTTACGATCAGATGACATTATTCCCCCTCCGCACTCACACCCAGCCCCAGCCTGACACGGTACTGGAACAACACAGGCTGGAGAGGGGAGGAGGTTTACAAGCAGATCAATCTGTGTGTTTGATCAAACGTTTTAGACAGAACTGATAAATGTCCATCATGGTAGAGGAAGAGGTTGAATGAGATGAGCTCATATACTGAAGTGAATACAGCAGCCTAAATTGTGACTCATTGCAGTGGCGTTATGTGTGTGTGTCTGTCTCTCTCTATGTGTGTGTGTGTGTGTACACTGAACAAAATTAAAAACGCAACATGCAACAATTTCAAAGATTTGACTGAGTTACGGTTAATTTAAGGAAATCAGTCATTTTAAATAAATTCATTAGGCCATAATAATAATAATAATAATAATATATAATAATAATAATAATAATAATATATAATCTCTGGATGTCACATGACTTGGAATACAGATACGCATCTGTTTGTCACCGATACTTTAAAAGAAATGGGCCTCACAATGGCCCTCAGGATCTCGTCACAGTATCTCTGTGCATTCAAATTGCCATCAATAAAATGCAATTGTGTTTGTTATCCGTAGCTTATGTCTGTCCATACCATAACCCCACCACCACCACCACCACGGGGCACTCTGTTCACAACGATGACATCAGCAAACCGCTCGCCAAAACAATGCCATACACATGGTCTGCTGTTGTGAGGCCGGTTGGACGTACGGCCAAATTCTCTAAAACAATGTTGGAGGCAGCTTATGGTAAAGAAATGAACATAACGTGATCTGGTAACAGCTTTGGTGGACATTCCTGCAGTCAGCATGCCAATTGCACTCTCCCTCAAAACATGACACATCTGTGGCAATGTGTTGTGTGACAAAATTGCACATTTTAGAGTGGCCTTTTATTGTCCCCAGCACCTGTGTAATGACCTTGCTGTTTATTCAGCTTCTTTATATGCCACACCTGTCAGGTGGATGGATTATCTTGGCAAAGGAGAAATGCTCAATAACAGAGATGTAAACAAATTGGAGCTCAACATTTGCGAGAAATAAGCTTTTTGTGTGTATGGAACATTTCTGGGACCTTTTATTTCAGCTCATGAAACATGGGACCAACACTTTACATGTTGCCTTTATATTTTTGTTCAGTGTATATTATTAATGATATTTTGAGTTCAGGGTTCATTCCAGCTTGATTCATGTGTGTGTGTGTGTGTGTGTGTGTGTGTGTGTGTGTGTGTGTGTGTGTGTGTGTGTGTGTGTGTGTGTGTGTGTGTGTGTGTGTGTGTGTGTGTGTGTGTGTGTTTCTATTCACTCACACGCTAAGCAGACCAAGAGCAGAGCTGTAACCTTGCTACAGCTATAGGGTGGGGCTTGACACATGGACTCAGCATTAGATAACATTACAGCTGAAGTAAGGCAAGGTACGCCATGTACATTTCTTCATTGGCTTTCTATGAAGAAGACTTGTGTCACTACCTCTCAGCAATATAAGAGGAATGAAACCTGGTGACATGGAGTAGCTACAGCACTCAGGCTAAGACAGACAGAGCCGAAGATGCCTTCCAGAAGACGTGTATGGGTGTTGGTGTGTGTGTGTGTGTGTGTGTGTGTGTGTGTGTGTGTGTGTGTGTGTGTATGTGTGTATATGTGTGTATATGTGTGAGTGTGTGTGTGTGTGTGTGTGTGTGTGTGTGTGTGTGTGTGTGTGTGTGTGTGTGTGTGTGTGTGTGTGTGTGTGTGTGTGCGTGTGTGTGTGTGTGTGTGTGTGAGTACATACATGCATGTGTGTCAGCAGAGGGCGGCTTTGATGAATGTCTTAGAGAGAGATTGCTTGTTATTTGGTGTTCACTTTGTAGTGTATCTACATGAAGAGCATTTAACCCTCCTGTTGTGTTCGTTTCATGTTAATTCATTCTGTGTTCCCAGTCCAAAATGACCACCACATTATAGCTGATTATAAATCCATAATAATACATATATTATCACCTAATGTTGTGTTAGATCTTTTTATCAACTTAAGTTCTTGTGAACATTACAAGTATTGAATTTCTATTAGCTATTTATGGCCTGTAGGCCTCATTGACCTGAGCTCCTACACCTCATTTATTGAGTAAAAAAAGCATGATGTATGGATTTCTTTGACTGTAACAAATACTCAGACGAAATGTATTGTGCTATTTATCACATACTACTTTGTGTCAAAGTTTAACAAGGACTCTCTCCTCCTCACCAGTGTCATGATCAAAGATATGATCAAGAGCCTCACATACAGCATATTTGGTCATTGTGCTGCCACAGAATAAATTATGAGCAAGGCCTCTAAAAAGCTTTATATACCAGAGCTGTGAGGAAAGTTCTATATATTATTGAAACAATATTGCGATTGTTTGTGAGAATTCCAACAGGTGTGGTTCCATGAGGGAAAGATTCTATTGGGGAAAGGTTCCCTTGGGGGTTGCCATGGAAGCCAAGAAGGGGAGTGAGGTGTGTGTTTGTGTGTGCGTGTGCTAAAACACACATGCACGTGGGGGTCTAGGAGAGAAAGTGTGTCCATCTGATGAATGGGCATGTGCCTGAACTAAATTGTATACACTAATTGTAGTCTCACCCATTCATTTCCAATGACTTGTCAATTTTCGACAGGTGTACAAAAGTTTTAATAAAACACCCAAAATTGTATGAATATCATCAAAATGTATTTTGTGTGTTCAGATGCCCTGTGTGGAGAAAGTCATGGAACTTTATGAGAATCAGATTGAATTAACTACATTTTTCAGAGAGAAAACTTGTACATCAATCCAATTCGGCTGGAACACAGCAGTAGGGTTAAAGTGGCAGTTCCTCATTGTAAAGCGTGCTATGTGAGGTCCACGTTCCTGAGGCCCCTCTCCCCTCTCCCCCTCCACCCCTCTCCCCCTCTCCCCCTCACCCCTCCAACCCTCACACCTCTCCCCCTCCACCCCTCTCCCCCTCACACCTCTCCCCCTCCACCCCTCTCCCCCTCACCCCTCCAACCCTCACACCTCTCCCCCTCCACCCCTCTCCCCCTCACCCCTCCAACCCTCACCCCTCCAACCCTCACCCCCTCTCCCCCGCCCACCCCTCTCCCCCTCACCCCTCCAACCCTCACCCCTCTCCCCCTCCACCCCTCTCCCCCTCACCCCCTCTCCCCCTCCACCCCTCTCCCCCTCACCCCTCCAACCCTCCCTCTCCCCTCCACCCCTCTCCCCCTCACCCCTCCAACCCTCACCCCTCCAACCCTCACCCCTCTCCCCTCCACCCCTCTCCCCTCCCCTCCAACCCCACACCTCTCCCCCTCCACCCCTCTCCCCTCACCCCTCCAACCCTCACCCCTCCAACCCTCACCTCTCCCCCTCCACCCCTCTCCCCCTCACCCCTCCAACCCTCACACCTCTCCCCCTCCACCCCGTCTCCTTACCCTGGCCCCTCTCCTACCTTACAGCAGGCACGTAGCCTCCCCTCACCTGCCTGCATGGCAGCTCCACACTGCACGTCGCCTGCCCTCACAAGCTGCTGGCACAGTGCCCCAATAGGAGCAGGTCAGCCCTGAAACACCCATACCTGTCTGTCTGTCGACTGAGGAAGACTGGCTCTGGCGTTAACTTCCCACTTGAGAACCAGCCAATGGAATCAAGACTTCAGAATGGAATCCTAACTTGAGATGCATATGTATATTTCTTTGCGTGAATCATGCGTTGTTGCCAAGAAGATTTACCCACAACATTTTAGTTGTGCATGAGGTTCTGAAGGTTGTATTCGTATCGTATCTAAGTGAAAGGCAGGTACGGTGAATCTGACCAGCTGATCCCATCCCTTAGACAAACCAACACGTCACACATGGTGCATACATTATACTGTACTGTAGATAATGGTCCACATTGGTAGAGAGGAGACATCAGTGCCCACTCTAATATGCATGGAAAGTTGATAACTGGTGAAATGTTAACTCAACTGGAGACATCTCGTTCTCTTTGGAGGCATGGTTTCAACACACATTATGATTGCTAGAAAAAGAGTGTAGGTGCAGTTGCTAACTAACTGAACACTTTTAGCTAGTTGGCTAGCTAACCACCTTGGCTCTCTGTGGGGCGAAACAATTAACCGAGTGTACAGTTAACTACCACACTGTTCTTTGCTAGAAAACATAGCACTGCTTCCAAAACTGATAATGTGTTTCTGGTTTCCTTAACATTTCTCTATTTGTGAAGTTTCCTCTTTCCAGGCGTATTACACCGATCCTAACAGAAACAGGAAGTACTGTAGCTGATACAGGAAGTTGAGTCAGAAAACGTATCAGCCCATTGGGTTCAGTGAGTCTATCATCAAAAGCTATGTGAAAGCAGAATAATAGGTTTGAAAAACCGGCTTGGTTTCAGGTCTGGCATCACTCCTTTAATCTCCTGTTAACTGTCACCGTGTTTGCCAGGACGTTGAGCAATGTTCTTTGTGCGAAGCTTACAAAATACTTTTCAGGGCAAACAAACCTCAGCCATTTAGCTGAGCCGTGCGGTTTAGATGTATTCTACGCGCTATGATGCTCTTTCAACAGGGATCTAAGGGAACCACTGTGAAAAATATGTCCGGTGTACATTTTAGGACATCCCTACTCCCTATGACAAAACTATTTTCACACTGCTGAGTGGAGCCTAGACTTTCCTGGCCTCTATGGTTACACGCCCACCATAGTTTCTGGAACTGTGCTGGCATAAAACATATCAGAGCCAGCACAGTAAGGGTTGGCACAGTCAGAGTTTTAGTGAAGACCCACTGGACACATACTGGTTAAATCAACGTTGTTTCCACGTCGTCTCAAAAGAAATTACATTGAACCAATGTGGAATAGATGTTGAATTGACGTCTGTGCCTCGTCTGGAGGGTAAAAGTCTAATAGAAGGCTGCTCTGGATGGTTCCCATCGATCAGTGAGCGTTCGGGAGGCTATGGTTTGAGGTGAAACCCAAGGCCTTGCTGTCTAGGTGGGCCTGCTCTGTCAGCCTAGGCCTTAGAGCACCTGGGATTGGTTAGAATCCTGGCTGCAGTAGAGGCTTTAGTTCAACTGGAGCAATGGAGTTCAGCACAGTGGGAGCGGAAAATAGCAACCACGAAAAGCAATGGCTTCACACACACACGTGGATGCTAAGGTAGGGCTCGTGGATGTACTAAGGCCACACCTGTCTCATGAACACACACACACGCATACAGAGGCTTGGATACAGGCACACACACACGTGGATGCATACAGGCACTAAGGCTCACACACACACGTGGATGCATACAGGCACTAAGGCTCACACACACACGTGGATGCATACAGGCACTAAGGCTCACACACACACGTGGATGCATACAGGCACTAAGGCTCACACACACGTGGATGCATACAGGCACTAAGGCTCACACACACACGTGGATGCATACAGGCACTAAGGCTACACACACACACACGTGGATGCATACAGGCACTAAGGCTCACACACACACGTGGATGCATACAGGCACTAAGGCTCGTGGATGCATACAGGCACTAAGGCTCACACACACACGTGGATGCATACAGGCACTAAGGCTCACACACACACGTGGATGTACAGGCATGCTCACACACACACACGTGGATGCACAGGCACTAAGGCTACAGGCACACACACACGTGGATGCATACAGGCACTAAGGCTCACACACACACACGTGGATGCATACAGGCACTAAGGCTACAGGCACACACACACACGTGGATGCATACAGGCACTAAGGCTCACACACGTGGATGCACACACACACACGTGGATGCATACAGGCACTAAGGCTCACACACACACGTGGATGCATACAGGCACTAAGGCTACAGGCACACACACACACGTGGATGCATACAGGCACTAAGGCTCACACACACACGTGGATGCATACAGGCACTAAGGCTCACACACACACGTGGATGCATACAGGCACTAAGGCTCACACACACACGTGGATGCATACAGGCACTAACACACACACGTGGATGCATACAGGCACTAAGGCTCACACACACACGTGGATGCATACAGGCACTAAGGCTACAGGCACTAAGGCTCACACACACACCGTGGATGCATACAGGCACTAACGTGGATGCTCAGGCACATCACACACACGTGGATGCATACAGGCACTAAGGCTCACACACACGTGGATGCATAGGAGGCACTAAGGCTCACACACACGTGGATGCATACAGGCACTAAGGCTCACACACACACGTGGATGCATACAGGCACTAAGGCTCACACACACACGTGGATGCATACAGGCACTAAGGCTCACACACACGTGGATGCATACAGGCACTAAGGCTCACACACACACGTGGATGCATACAGGCACTAAGGCTCACACACACACGTGGATGCATACAGGCACTAAGGCTCACACACACACGTGGATGCATACAGGCACTAAGGCTCACACACACACGTGGATGCATACAGGCACTAAGGCTCACACACACACGTGGATGCATACAGGCACTAAGGCTCGTGGATGCATACAGGCACGTCACACACACACACTTTCTCTTGTCATCCACATCTTACTCACAATGTCATTATTCATACTGTAACACAACACTCATTTTCCTTTCCTCTCTAATATTTTCCCAGCAGGGCTTCCCCTTTCCTATTTTCCTTTCTCTCTCTGCATCTGCTAGCTTACTGAACCCTTCCTTCTTGTCAGCTAGCTTATTGAACCTCTCTCTGCAGCTCCCTCTCTCTGCGCTAGCTTACTGAACCCTTCCTTCTTGTCAGCTCCCTCTCTCTGCATCAGCTCCTCTCTCTGCAGCTTACTGAACCCTTCCTTCTTGTCAGCTAGCTTACTGAACCCTTCCTTCTGTCAGCTCTCTCTCTCTGCATCTCTAGCTTACTGAACCCTTCCTTCTTGTCAGCTCCCTCTCTCTGCATCGCTAGCTTACTGAACCCTTCCTTCTTGTCAGCTCCTCTCTCTGCATCTCTGCTGAATCAGCTCCCTCTCTCTGCATCGCTAGAACCCTTAGCTCTCTCTCTGAATCCTTCCTTCTTGTCAGCTCCTCTCTCTGCATCTCTAGCTTACTGAACCCTTCCTTCTGTCAGCTCCCCCTCTCTGCATCTAGCTTACTGAACCCTTCCTTCTTGTCAGCTCCCTCTCTCTGCATCTCTAGCTTACTGAACCCTTCCTTCTTGTCAGCTCCCTCTCTCTGCATCGCTAGCTTACTGAACCCTTCCTTCTTGTCAGCTCCTCTCTCTGCATACTGAACCCTTCCTTCTTGTCAGCTCCTCTCTCTGTTTACTGAACCCTTCCTTCTTGTCAGCTCCCTCTCTCTGCATCGCTAGCTTACTGAACCCTTCCTTCTTGTCAGCTCAGCTCCTCTCTCTGCATCGCTAGCTTACTGAACCCTTCCTTCTTGTCCTCTCTCTGCATCGCTCAGAACCCTTCCTTCTTGTCAGCTCCCTCTCTGCATCGCTAGCTTACTGAACCCTTCCTTCTTGTCAGCTCCCTCTCTCTGCATCGCTAGCTTACTGAACCCTTCCTTCTTGTCAGCTCCTCTCTCTGCATGCTCACTGAACCCTTCCTTCTTGTCAGCTCCCTCTCTCTGCATCGCTAGCTTACTGAACCCTTCCTTCTTGTCAGCTCAGCCTCTCTCTGCATCGCTAGCTTACTGAACCTTGTCCTCCCTCTCTGTCAGAACCCTTCCTCTTGTCAGCTCCCTTTCTGCATCTCTAGCTTACTGAACCCTTCCTTCTTGTCAGCTCCCTCTCTCTGCATCTCTAGCTTACTGAACCCTTCCTTCTTGTCAGCTCCCTCTCTCTCCTCTTTGGCATCCCTGAAGGTCTCCTTTACTTCCTATCACCATTGCTGAGCCCACCCTGTTCTCTTCTCCCCATCCATTGCCTCTAGTTCTGTTGGTTGTGGTGCTCTGTTGGAGCTGTGGTTCTACACTCCCACACAGCCACCATTCTGGCCTGGCTGTGATCCCATCCCAAACCCAGCCTCCAGGGCAAGGAGAAGGGGGGGGGGGGCACCACAACTTGATCTCCTGCCCAGTAAGAGTGCCCTTGTTTGGGGCCGCCCTTGTTTGGGACAGCGTCACCTCCTGTGTCTTTACTCAGGCCGATGTCATCCTACAGCTCTGAAAGGATGGATGAGGTGATGCTACAGTATGTTCACTCCACTGGCAGGGTCAGCCCTCAGCCCGGCTAGACGGCCACAACCGCTTGGACGATCCAGCACATTCTTTGGGCCCCCGGCCCACCTCCATGTTCTGCACACCACTTGGGTTTTCTTGATCCGTCCCAAACCAAACCACAAGAGCGGAGGAGGGTTGATGTGAAGGAGAGGTTCCCGATGCAGTTGTTCCTGAGCCAAAGCCAGCGACGGAGTTAGATCATCGAGACTGCACCCCAGCATAATGTTTGGCATGATGTATGAGAATTGACGTTGGTTCTCTCTCAGGCGACGTCTACTCAGTGTTCCTCCACTCTCCGATATCACCCAGCCTCAAGAGTGTCCATGATCGGGCTTCATAGCACCTCATCATCCCTCATCATCCTCATCAGCCTCATCCCAGGGACGAGCCAGAGAACATATGGTATCTATATTCTTTATGACAGTATATTACTCATCCTTGATCTCCCCAAGATCCATCTAGCATGCTGCAGCCCGGTTCCCACACAATGTGAACCACTACGGTTTCAGCCCAGTTCCCACACAGTACAAACAACTACGGTTTCAGCCCAGTTCTCACACAGTATAAACCACTACGGTTTCAGCCCGATGTCCACACAGTACGAACCACTACGGTTTCAGCCCAGTTCCCACACAGTACGAACCACTACGGTTTCAGCCCAGTTCCCACACAGTACGAACAACTACGGTTTCAGCCCGATGTCCACACAGTACGAACCACTACAGTTTCAGCCCGGTGTCCACACAGTACGAACCACTACGGTTTCATCCCGGTTTCCACACAGTACGAACAACTACGGTTTCAGCCTGATGTCCACACAGTACGAACCACTACAGTTTCAGCCCAGTTCCCACACAGTACAAACAACTGTTTCAGCCCAGTTCTCACACAGTATGAACCACTACGGTTTCAGCCCGGTGTCCACACAGTACGAACCACTACGGTTTCAGCCCGGTGTCCCCACACAGTACGAACCACTACGGTTTCAGCCCGGTGTCCACACAGTACGAACCACTACGGTTTCAGCCCGGTGTCCACGCAGTACGAACCACTACGGTTTCATCCCGGTGTCCACACAGTACGAACCACTACGGTTTCATCCCGGTTTCCACACAGTACGAACCACTACGGTTTCAGCCCGGTGTCCACACAGTACGAACCACTACGGTTTCATCCCGGTGTCCACACAGTACGAACCACTACGGTTTCATCCCGGTGTCCACGCAGTACGAACCACTACGGTTTCATCCCGGTGTCCACACAGTACGAACCACTACGGTTTCAGCCCGGTGTCCACCCAGTACGAACCACTACGGTTTCAGGCCGGTGTCCACGCAGTACGAACCACTACGGTTTCAGCCCGGTGTCCACCCAGTACGAACCACTACGGTTTCAGGGGAACCTCAACAATATGCTGCTGTGATGTCATATCAACACGTAACAACTTTTCTGATGGAGTTGTAGGGATAAGTTGGAACAATACATATTTTGAGTGCCCACATGCCCAGCCCACATAGGCTTACAAGACTACTATTTCCTGGAGCAGTAACAGTAATCGGTTACCTCTTCAAACATTTGTGGTACTCAAGTTGGAATTTGAGAGCCATCCTCAGAATCAGTCCTCTGTCAACCATCACCTTGTTATTTGACAGTACATACATTTGCTAATTGCTGTCTGCTGTAAGTGGAAGTCTAGTCTCGTTAGAGTTGGGATGACAGGGGGAAGGAAGAGGTGAGGGTCAGGTTCAACTGTACGGTCATTAGTCATTCAAATGCTTTTATTTTTTCAGTAATTTAGATTTTGTCTGCAAGGACTCTCAATTGATAACTGAGTCAGGTTCCCATCAGTCAAACACAAAAGCTGTTCCCATGAGAGAGAGAGAGAGAGAGAGACAGAGAGAGACAGAGACAGAGACAGAGACAGAGACAGAGAGAGACAGAGACAGAGAGAGAGACAGAGACAGACAGACAGAGACAGACAGACAGACAGAGAGAGAGACAGACAGAGACAGAGAGAGAGAGAGAGAGAGAGAGAGAGAGAGAGAGAGAGACAGAGAGACAGAGAGACAGAGAGAGAGAGAGAGAGAGAGTAAGAGAGAGAGAGAGAGAGAGAGAGTAAGAGAGACAGAGACAGAGACAGAGACAGAGAGACAGAGAGAGAGAGAGGAGAGAGACAGAGACAGACAGAGACAGAGAGAGAGAGACAGAGAGAGACAGAGAGAGAGAGAGAGAGAGAGAGAGAGAGAGAGAGAGACAGAGAGAGAGAGAGAGAGAAACTGATAGGAGACAGTAGGAAACCCAACAGGAGAACCCAGGTAATCAGATTTGGAGCGTGCATGCTGGATCCTGCTTCCTGAGTGTTTTGTCAGATTGTGTGATCAGTACAAAAACACCTCCAAGCAATTGCAAATAGGAAAGTGGAGAATTTCCCAGTGTGCTTTCCCCATGGCAGGAGTGCTCCACAGTGGCTCCTTGCAAACAAAGCCCAGACACGGTTTTGCCTACCTAATGTCTGGGTATGTTCCAGGAGAGCAATATGAAGAACTGTACACAGCAGTGACAGCCCTGGTAATATCCCTTCCATGGAAATAGAATCCACGCATTCTATTTTCTTGATCCCTCCATTGTACATGACAAGGCATGCGTTTTAAGGAGGAAAAGTGTCAATCATTCACTCGTAGTAAACAGCCCTCAGACACAAAGGTGCCAATTGTTTCTTTATAACGCTCTCAACGCCTGGTTTATTTCTCTTTTCTTCACAGAGCGGCAAAAAAGAAAGCTTCCTGTATCAAAGGTGTTATCTTCCTGTCTCTCACAATGTACCTGTCCTGGAGCCGTGAGGGCTGTTGTTCCCCTTCGCAGTTCAGATGGAAGACAATGCTAAACGTTGTCTTGACGATTTTAAACCACTTGAGAATAAGGTCGTTTGTAATATTATGGGATGTTCCAGGCAGTGATATAGTGGTTAAAAAACTTGTGGGTACACTATGATCACAATTATCTCTCACCCCCCCCCACCACCCACCCACAACCTCTGGTTCCAGGCAGCTTCAGCAGAGACAATAATGCAGTAGGAACACTACGGTTCACATGGCAGAAATGCTTACATAGACGTCATCTTGACCATATTCAACAACTTGAGAATGTAGTATTATGGGATGTCTCAGGCAGCTTCAGCAGAGGTGAGGTGATAGACAAATTCATTGTGACAGGCGGTTTCTTCAATGATATCAACATGTTCATGCCATCTTGAGTTTCAGAAGGTCTTTCAAGGGCTTGCGATTCAGGTATTTGTGTACACAAGAAGGGCTGTGATTGGACAATCACTTCTCCTCACCATGTGCTCTGTGAGTATTGCAGTGCGCTGTGATAATAGTGTCTTGTGTTAGGTGTGTTTGTAATGCTACCCAGCTCACTGCAGTCCACAGTTTAATGTATCCACTGTTACCAGGTATGATACTGTAAGCACGTTCTTCTACAAAATTTGCCTCACAATAGGTTTGTGGTACCTTAATTGGGGAAGGTCATGTGTTAATGGCTGGAGCAGAATTAGTGGATTGGTATCAAATACATCGTTTCCATGGTTTCCATGGTTTCCATGGTTTCCATGGTTTCCGTGTGTTTGATGCCTTTCCGTTTGCTCCGTTCAGTCCATTATGATGAGCCGTCCTCCTCTCAACAGCCTCCTGTGATTCACCTATACCTGGTCACATCAGTTTCTAATAAAAGTAACTAATAATTATTTGTGTTGCAAGGTTACCATAAAGTACATCTAAAGAAAAGCAGTAGTCTTTCCCGTACTCCGGCTGGTATATCTCCCCGTCTCCAAAGAGGGAGGTTGTGTGTGTGTATGTGTGTGTGGTGTTTCCAGGCCAGAGTGGGTGTCCTGCCTGGTGCTGGGCACCTCATCCTGCTGGTACCTGCCATGTCTGGGTGTCTGGGGCCTAAGGGGGCTGAAGTAATGAGAGGTGTTTCGTTACTCACTGCTCAGACTCGTTAGGCCTGTCACCTGGCAAGCACTCTTCATTCTGTCATCAGTTCTATGTCTGATTAATATTTATACGCTTGGTATGTGTGTGTGTGTGCGTGTGTGTGTGTGTGAGACAGAAGGTGTGAGAGTATGTGTGGGAGCGTGTGTGTGTGAGACAGAAGGTGTGAGAGTATGTGTGGGAGCGTGTGTGTGTGCGTGTGTGTGTGAGACAGAAGGTGTGAGAGTATGTGTGGGAGCGTGTGTGTGAGACAGAAGGTGTGAGAGTATGTGTGGGAGCGTGTGTGCGTGTGTGTGTGAGACAGAAGGTGTGAGAGTATGTGTGGGAGCGTGTGTGTGTGAGACAGAAGGTGTAAGAGTATATGTGGGTGCGTGTGTGTGTGTGTGTGTGTGCGTGCGTGTGTGTGAGACAGAAGGTGTGAGAGTATGTGTGGGAGCGTGTGCGTGCGTGTGTGAGACAGAAGGTGTGAGAGTATGTGTGGGAGCGTGTGTGTATTGTGTGTGTTTTGGCGTGTGTGTGTACGCAGCGTGAGCATACTGACAGAATTTTTTGAGAGTTGTGTGGGAGCGTGATCCAGCGTGCTGTGTGAGACAGAAAATGTAAGAGTTTCATGTGTGGGAGCGTGAGTGTCTTACTAGATTCCCAATGAATCTGTATGTTTAAATCTTTCCCGTGCGTACGTTAGACAGAAGGTTAAAATGTGGGGAGCGTGTGCGTGTGGTGAGACAGAATGGGATAAAGTATGTGTGGGAGCGTGGCTGGGATCTGAGACAGAAGGTGTAATATCCTCCTCGTAAAAAGTAGCGTGTGCATTGGTGATGATTTCACAGAAGTGTAACATTATCCATGGGAACTGTGCATTATCCAACTCAATGCGTGAGACAGAAGGTGTAATCCATGTGTGGGAGCGTGTGCGTGTGTGTGTGAGACAGAAGGTGTGAGAGTATGTGTGGGAGCGTGTGTCTTGTGATCTATTTGGCGCCTATTGTCCAACTCAATGACAGAGCATACTGCTCCCCCATTGTCCATGAGTATTTTGACATTGTACCTCCAACATTATCCAACTCAATGACACATCCTCCACTCCTCTCTGAAATGTAACAGTCTTCATTGTGATCTATTGATAACTCCAACATTACCAACTCAATGACATCATCCATACCCTCCCCCATTAAGTCTCCATGTTTACCAGCTATTTAACAAGCAACATTAAAATCAATGACACATCCATACGCTCCCCATGCAGGAGTCTCCATTGTGATCTATTCTAACTCCAACATTTCCAATTGTAATGACCATCCATACGTCCCCAGTACATTGGGAGTCTCCATTGTGGAACATTATCCTTAACTCCAACGTTATCCAACTCAATGACACATCCATACCTCCCCATGCAGGGAGTCTCCATTGTGATTTATCCTTAACTCCAACATTATCCAACTCAATGACACATCCATACCCTCCCCCATGCAGGGAGTCTCCATTGTGATTTATCCTTAACTCCAACATTATCCAACTCAATGACACATCCATACCCTCCCCCATGCAGGAGTCTCCATTGTGATTTATTCATAACTCCAACATTATCCAACTCAATGACACATCCATACACTCCCCCATGCAGGGAGTCTCCATTGTGATCTATCCTTAACTCCAACATTATCCAACTCAATGACACATCCATACGCTCCCCAATGCAGGAGTCTCCATTGTGATCTATTCATAACTCCAACATTATCCAACTCAATGACACATCCGTACGCTCCCCATGCAGGGAGTCTCCATTGTGATTTATCATAACTCCAACATTATCCAACTCAATGACACATCCATACGCTCCCCATGCAGGGAGTCTCCATTGTGATTTATCCTTAACTCCAACATTATCCAACTCAATGACACATCCATACGCTCCCCATGCAGGGAGTCTCCATTGTGATCTATCCTTAACTCCAACATTATCCAACTCAATGACACATCCGTACACCCTCCCCCATGCAGGAGTCTCCATTGTGATCTATCCTTAACTCCAACATTATTCAACTCAATGACACATCCATACGCTCCCCATGCAGGGAGTCTCCATTGTGATCTATTCATAACTCCAACGTTATCCAACTCAATGACACATCCGTACGCTCCCCCATGCAGGAGTCTCCATTGTGATCTATCCTTAACTCCAACATTATTCAACTCAATGACACATCCATACGCTCCCCCATGCAGGAGTCTCCATTGTGATCTATTCATAACTCCAACATTATTCAACTCAATGACACATCCATACGCTCCCCATGCAGGAGTCTCCAGTGTGATCTATTCATAACTCCAACATTATCCAACTCAATGACACATCCATACGCTCCCCATGCAGGGAGTCTCCATTGTGATCTATCCTTAACTCCAACATTATCCAACTCAATGACACATCCGTACGCTCCCCCATGCAGGGAGTCTCCATTGTGATCTATTCATAACTCCAACATTATCCAACTCAATGACACATCCATACGCTCCCCCATGCAGGAGTCTCCATTGTGATCTATTCATAACTCCAACATTATCCAACTCAATGACACATCTGTACGCTCCCCCATGCAGGGAGTCTCCATTGTGATCTATTCATAACTCCAACATTATCCAACTCAATGACACATCCGTACCCTCCCCCATGCAGGAGTCTCCATTGTGATCTATTCATAACTCCAACATTATCCAACTCAATGACACATCCATACGCTCCCCCATGCAGGAGTCTCCATTGTGATCTATTCATAACTCCAACGTTATCCAACTCAATGACACATCCATACGCTCCCCCATGCAGGGAGTCTCCATTGTGATCTATTCATAACTCCAACATTATCCAACTCAATGACACATCCATACGCTCCCCCATGCAGGAGTCTCCATTGTGATCTATTCATAACTCCAACATTATTCAACTCAATGACACATCCATACGCTCCCCCATGCAGGTAGTCTCCATTGTGATCTATTCATAACTCCAACATTATCAACTCAATGACACATCCATACGCTCCCCCATGCAGGAGTCTCCATTGTGATCTATTCATAACTCCAACATTATCCAACTCAATGACACATCCATACGCTCCCCCATGCAGGGAGTCTCCATTGTGATCTATTCATAACTCCAACATTATTCAACTCAATGACACATCCGTACGCTCCCCCATGCAGGGAGTCTCCATTGTGATCTATTCTAACTCCAACATTATTCAACTCAATGTCACATCCATGCACACCCCCATGCAGGAGTCTCCATTGTGATCTATCCTTAACTCCAACAATATCTGAACTCAATGACACATCCATAAGCTCCTACATGCAGGCAGTCTCCATTGTGATCTATTCATAACTCCAACATTGGGCAACTCAATGACAATCCATACGCTCCCCCATGCAGGAGTCTCCATTGTGATCTATTCATAACTCCAACATTATCCAACTCAATGACACATCCATACGCTCCCCCATGAAGGTAGTCTCCATTGTGATCTATTCATAACTCCAACATTATCCAACTCAATGACACATCGACAGGTACCCTCCCCATGCAGGGAGTCTCCATTGTGATCTATTCATAACTCCAACATTATCCAACTCAATGACACATCCATTGCTCCCCCATGCAGGGAGTCTCCATTGTGATATTACCATAACTCCTACATTACTCAACTCATTGACACAAGGTACGCTCCCCCATGCAGGGAGTCTCCATTGTGATTTATCCTTAACTCCAACATTATTCAACTCAATGACACATCTGTACGCTCCCCCATGCAGGTAGTCTCCAGTCTGATCTATTAACACCAACATTATTCAACTCAATGACACATCCATATGAAGGTATTGGGCACCAACTCCAACATTCCAACTCAATGACACATCCAAGCCCATGCAGGAGTCTCCAGGTATTATTTATCCATAACTCCAACATTATCCAACTCAATGACACATCCAAATGGAACCCCATGCAGGAGTGCACATCCATTGTGATTTATCCTATATACCCAACATTATCCATTTGGAAGACACATCCATACGCTCCCCCATAAAGGGAGTCTCCATTGTGATTTATCCTTAACTCCAACTTATCCAACTCAATGTCACAGTTCAGAACTAACATTGCAGGGAGTCTCCATTCCTGATTTATCCTTCACTCCAACATTACAACTCAATGACACCCACACACTCCCCCATGCAGGGAGTCTCCATTGTGATTTATCCTTAACACACACACATTACAACTCAATGACACACATCCACCAGCCAAGGGAGTCTCCATTTTGATTTATATTAACTCCAACATTATCCAACTCAATGTACTGTATCTATGCAAACAAGCCATGCAGGGAGTCTCCATTGTGATCTAAACAGAATTCTATCAGCATTTGCCTAGTCACAATAGTCTGAAGGTATTGGGAGAGGTAAGTCCTAGTGCCTAGTCAACTGTAGGGATTGGAGACCATTAAGTGCCTAGTCAACTGTAGGGAGAGGTAAGTCCTACTGCAGTCTGAAGGTAGGGAGAGAGAACCATTTAGTGCCTAGTCAGTCGACTGAAGGTATTGGGCATTTAGCCCTACATTGTCTGAAGGTTTTTGGTTTATGATCTGTTTCCCAAATGGAACCCTATGCCATTTAGTGCCTAGTCAACAGTCGGGTCAACTGGGGATAGACAGACCTTAGTGCCTCGTCAAAGGAGAGAGAGACCGTTTGTGCCTAGTCAACCAACTGTAGGTAAATGACCATTTAGTGCCTAGTCAACTGTAGGGAGAGGTTCCTTCCTTCCTGACCTGATGTTGAGACCATTTCTCCTTGCCTAGTCAACTGTCACACACACAGAGACCGTTACACACACACACCACACACACACACACACACACACACACTGTTTATGCCTAGTCAACTGCACACACACAGTCCTTATGTCACCACTAGAAGAGAGGCCTTCTAGTGCCAACTCAACTTTGAAATATTTGTTTTATTCCTAGTCATTCTGCTTGCTTGTTGAGACTGTATTAGTGCCTAGTCAACCACTAATCAGAAAAGTCGTTTAAAACATATCAACTGCACAGCTTGTGCCTAGTCAACTGCCTAGTCAACTGCAGGGAGAGAGAGACCATTTAGTGCCTAGTCAACTGCAGGGAGAGAGAGACCGTTTAGTGCCCAGTCAACTGTAGGGGAGAGAGACCGTTTAGTGCCTAGTCAACTGCAGGGAGAGAGAGACCGTTTAGTGCCCAGTCAACTGCAGGGAGAGAGAGACTGTTTAGTGCCTAGTCAACTGCAGGGAGAGAGAGACCGTTTAGTGCCTAGTCAACTGCAGGGAGAGAGAGACCGTTTAGTGCCAGGTCAACTGCAGGGGAGAGAGACCGTTTAGTGCCAGGTCAACTGCAGGGGAGAGAGACCGTTTAGTGCCAGGTCAACTGCAGGGAGAGAGAGACCGTTTAGTGCCTAGTCAACTGCAGGGAGAGAGAGACCGTTTAGTGCCTAGTCAACTGCAGGGAGAGAGACCGTTTAGTGCCTAGTCAACTGCAGGGAGAGAGAGACCGTTTAGTGCCTAGTCAACTGCAGGAGAGAGAGACCGTTTAGTGCCTCAGTCAACTGTAGGGAGAGAGAGACCGTTTAGTGCCTAGTCAACTGCAGGGAGAGAGAGGCCGTTTAGTGCCTAGTTAACTGCAGGGAGAGAGAGACCGTTTAGTGCCTAGTCAACTGCAGGGAGAGAGAGACCGTTTAGTGCCCAGTCAACTGCAGGGAGAGAGAGACCGTTTAGTGCCTAGTCAACTGTAGGGAGAGAGAGACTGTTTAGTGCCAGGTCAACTGCAGGGAGAGAGAGACTGTTTAGTGCCTAGTCAACTGTAGGGAGAGAGAGACTGTTTAGTGTTTAAACCTACTGAAAGGTAACGGAGCTCACTGTTCCTCTAGTGTCTGGTTTCCATGTCATCTACTGACGTCCTCAGACATGGATGGAAGTTGAACAGTGACATGGATGACGGGTGACCTGGCTGGTTACACTACAGACTGTTTGCTTTTAGACAGAACCAGGAACCGGACTGTGTGGCTGACAGAGCATTCATCAAATACGAGGAGAATGACAAACAATAGACCTACTTACTTACCCTAATGTCTCCTTTTTGTAATAGGGCTTACTAAATCTTCACTCAACATTTTGTCGGCTCTTTGAGTGTTGAAGGCCAACCAGGTGTATTGGTGAAAGTCCAGGTTCACATGGCCTAATGGTTCAACTAGGATTAAGGGATAATCCACCCTAGAAATGAAATGTGACGTGAACTTTACCTTTTTCAAACACAACTTTCTTGTTGTCTGCTTTATTTTGGTCAATTACAAAACCCCATTTAAGAAAAGTACAACATGTCTAAAGATGACTTTTCAACATTGCGTCTCCCTCGCGTTCTCACTACTTAGAAACATGTAATACTGTAGGGCGTCCTGACTGCCCCTATTCATGACGGTGCTAGCAGCCACGTGAGTGAGTGCTAGCTGGCTACCGACCACAACATTAGGCTAGCTACTAACCACAACATTAGGCTAGCTACCGGCCACAACATTAGGCTAGCTACCGACCACAACATTAGGCTAGCTACCGACCACAAAATTAGGCTAGCTACCGACCACAACATTAGGCTAGCTACCGACCACAACATTAGGCTAGCTACCGACCACAACATTAGGCTAGCTACCGACCACAACATTAGGCTAGCTACCAACATTACCACAAAATTAGGCTAGCTACCGACCACAACATTAGGCTAGCTACCGACCACAACATTAGGCTAGCTACCGACCACAACATTAGGCTAGCTACCGACCACAACATTAGGCTAGCTACCGACCACAACATTAGGCTAGCTACCGACCACAACATTAGGCTAGCCAAGACCAACAACACAAACAAACAAACTATAATGCTACAAGTAAGGAGAGGAGTTATAAACAGACTATACTACACAAGTTAAAAGTCTCACCTGTGATTAAATGTTTAGCACACATAGCTACATGTAGCCTACTTAGACACCGGGTCCCCACTATTTCTCACTCTCCCATGACGAATAGCCTGAAGCCACAGGGCTCTGCATTTCGAACAGTGGGTTGGGAATTGTGATCTGGTTACATGTACATTGAACAACATAACAGCTTTTCAGCATGTTTTGTTATGTCCTTTTTTAAATGTTTCACGTGCTGAATACAACAGCAGGGGTACGTACGGGGTACAATGGGAAAGAATGCTTGTTTATCCCAATTTGTGGGATATTATTACGTGAATATCGACTCTAAGTATAGAGGATAACAAACTATAACAGGTTTGGGGTGGCAGGGTAGCCTATAGGTTAGAGTGTTGGACTAGTAACCAAAAGGTTGCAAGTTCAAATCCCTGAGCTGACAAGGTACAAATCTGTCATTCTGCTCCTGAACAGGCAGTTAACCCACTGTTCCTAGACTGTCATTGAAAATAAGAATTTGTTCTTAACTGACTTGTCTAGTTAAATGAATAAATAACATTTCATAATAATTACCTGCACTCCAGATCATCCAATAAGACAATGCATCCATCTGTCTACATCTTCATGACAAAATATACATTTTGTTCAAATGTACACATTGTGCCGTTAGAATAATATCCTTTCTTCCTTCAACTACCATGATGCAAAGCGGTTTTCTCTCTCATCTTCCTACTTGCAGGCTCGCAGGGCCCTAACGCATTAACCTTGCAACTAGACCAATAGCGTTGAGCTAGAAAGGACATCTCTACCAGGTTGAACATGTTGAGATTGTAACTTATTAAATGATAGTGCAGTTTGTTTCAGGGATTGTACAACTAGCTAACTACTTCACATGCTGACACTGACGTTGGTATTCTTTTGTGTAGCTACGTTTTTTCAGCTTGCTACCTAGCTGGCCAGACAGCCTTTATAGAGAGTGCATTGCATTGTGGGTTTTGTAGTTGACTTTAGTTCTGCAGATTTCTGCAAAAATGTTCACATGTTACTTCCTAACTTATTATACTGACGTTTATAAACTGGGTGGTTCCATCTCTGAATGCTGATTGGCTGAAAGCCGTGGTATATCAGACGGTATACCATGGGAATGAGAAATCATTTATTTTTTACTTTATGTTGGTAACCAGTTTGTAATAGCAATAAGGCACCTCGGGGTGTGTGATATACGGCCAATATACCACGCCCAATTTTTAAGTTTTTGATTTGTTAAAAAAGTTTGAAATATCCAATAAATGTCGTTCCACTTCATGATTGTGTCCCACTTGTTGTTGATTCTTCACAAAAAAATACCGTTTTATATCTTTATGTTTGAAGCATGAAATGTGGCAAAAGGTCGCAAAGTTCAAGGGGGCTGAATAATTTCGCAAGGCACTGTATTTCCGTTATTTAACCATGTAAATCATAGAAAGTTGTGGTTTTGAGTGGATTATTCCTTTAAGGTAATTGAGTTTGTGTCACAAATCACAACCTAATGTCACGCCCTGACCTTAGAGGCCTGCACTTCTTCTGACCAGGGCCCAAGGAATAGGGGACATTTGGCATGCAGACAGAAGGTCAATGTCCAGGATATTACGGTACGTATTGTGTCTATACAGATAAGGTTCAGCTTTGATCAGATGTTCACGTTTAGAGAGTATTACATTGAATGTGTTTAGAGATCACTGTATAAAGTATATGTATACTGTATATACTGTATAGTGTAAAGGGTCATGTGTACTGGGGCCACACCGTAGCAAAACTCTGTAACTCTAGCATGTATACGTGCAACAGGAAACAGACAGGGGCTTGAAATCTGAGGCTGCTCGACCTGCTGCTTCTAGCTCTCTGAGAGAGAGAGAGAGAGAGAGAGAGAGAGAGAGAGAGAGAGAGAGAGAGAGAGAGAGAGAGAGAGAGAGAGAAACTGATAAGGAGACAGTAGGAAACCCAACAGGAGAACCCAGGTAATCAGATTTGGAGAGAGAGAGAGAGAGAGAGAGAGAGAGAGAGAGAGAGAAGGGTGCCAAGGAAAGCCTGTAAGGACAGAGGGAGGGGGGAGGGGAGAGAGGGTGGGCCAGAGATGGAAGGATACAAAGAGATGGGAGAGAGGGAGATCACGAGGTGGAGAGAAGAGGAGGGTGAAAAGAGAGAGATGGGTGGAGGGAGGGGAAAAGAGAGGTGTAGAGACAATCACAGATAGATAAAGAAAGAGACAGACAGAAAGAGCGGTGGAGAGAGGGAGGGAGGGAGGGAGAGACAGAGAGAGTGATCCTAAACGGAGGGGTGGAATTCTCCTCTGACACAGGCCTGTCAGCACTCCCAGCAGTCACCTCAGAGCTCTGTCATCCCCATGGCGACGACGGAATGTTTTCTTTAATAATAGGCAACTTGGAACCCTGCGAGTGTCCCCGCACACAGATATTCTTACTCATGCTGTACCAACACCTGTCAAAAGAAGTGCTGCCCTCAGATCTTGACGAGGAAGACTGCTACTGCTAGGAAATCCTTAGGCTGGACGTACACACACACACAACTGCACACCCCCGCGAGCACACACACACGAAAACCTTTGAACACACACACACTCACTCACTCACTCATACACACACACACACACACACACACACACACACACACACACACACACACACACACACACACACACACACACACACACACACACACACACACACACACACACACACACACACACACACACACACACACACACACACACACACACACACACACACGTGCGCCCTGACAGATCGGATCGGAAGACTTAATTCCCCAAAAAGAAGCCTGAAGCAAAGTAAAGTTTGACAACAAATCTATCTCTCTGACAAAACAGCTGACATCTGGACTTAGGAACTCAGGGGAAGAATGTGAAAGGAACAAATTAGAGGTTATTGTTCATAGAGGGATGTTAGGACTGAGAGAGATTGTAGGGGCCAGTATGTGATGTAATCTATCTCCACTGTCTGATGATATCTCACCTCTGAGTGTCTCTGCACTGTGTGAATGTGGAGGAGGAAGGAGGTGCGTTGGTTCTGTCTCGTTGACATTCCGCGATTACAGAAGAGCGAGGCTGGCTTGTTGACAACATGGGCAGTGATGGAGGAAGCTTGGAGGAGGCACGAGGAGGACCAGACGAGGCCTCAAGGAGCTTGATCGTTGTCCTCTACCCTGTTATTTTGACATATGGAGATATTGAAAACCACTCTCTTTTCTGATACGTATGGTTTAACTCTGACTTGAATATTATTGTGAGACCCTGGAGGCAATGCCATGATCTGATACGTATGGTTTAACTCTGACTTGAATATTATTGAGACCCTGGAGGCAATGCCATGATCTGATACGTATGGTTTAACTCTGACTTGAATATTATTGTGAGACCCTGGAGGCAATGCCATGATCTGATACGTATGGTTTAACTCTGACTTGAATATTATTGTGAGACCCTGGAGGCAATGCCATGATCTGTATAGGGATGATGAGATATCAATTTAATTCAAAGTCATCCTCCCAACTCTCCTTGAAATGAACCAGGCCTACACCACATCATGAGAATCATTGTGTGAAATGTACTGTACCAGAGCACCATAATAGCCCTTGCAGCATTTTCCCAGAATCGTATAATTATAATGTCTATTCACATGTCATTGTGGCTTAATTCCTCTTAATAAAGACCAAGTACAGGATGTGCTCATTAAAGCAGTAATGGATACGAGGCGTTGTGTCTCCAGTTCCTTAATACTATTGTTAACAATGGGAGAGACACCGTATCCCAGAGTGCTTGGCAGCGCTAACGCTAGCTAGCCGGGGCTAGTCTGGCTCTGCGGTCTGTGTCTTTGTCACTCACCTGGTTGGCTGGTGGGAAGAAAATGGCTGACAATTGGACGAGGGCTGGGGCAGCATCCTGGCAAGCAGGTACAGTAGGACAGGTGATACCACCGGAATCTCTGAGGATCTGGGAAATTAAGGCCAATTGTTTTGTTGTGCATATTACTGTGAGAGTTTCTCCGGTGGGAAAGAGATCATGTTTTCTTTCTGCCTGGTAAATGACAGAGATCACTCTGTCACTAGTTTACACAGGCAGTAGGTAGCCTAGCGATTAGAGCATTTGGCCAGTAACTAAAAGGTTGCCAGTTTGACTCCCCGAGCCGACAATGGGGGGAAAAAAATCTGTTGATGTGCCCATGAGCAAGGCTGTTAGCTCTAATTGTTCAAGGGTTGTTGTTGCTCAAGGCAGACCCTGACTGTGACCCCATTCTCTCAGGGAGAGCGGGATCTGGGGAAAACACAAGATTTACAATCAAAACATGCATTTTAATACACCCTTGTACATGTGTGAAATAGGACAAATATAAGCACCCACCAAACTATTGTTATAGTGTGCAACCAAAGTGACCAGTGAAAGATCCATATATATAGTTCCATTGGTGACATGTTCCTAATATGTCATTACAAGGTTAAATGCCCTTAAAGAGACTATGTTGTCTAATTGAACTTTTTTAAATGACACATCCAAACTGTCCTAAGGTTTTCCCTGGTCTGCTCCTGCAGGTCCCGTGACGTACTGTATGTACAGTGTGATTTTACATGAGCAGGGGTGACTTTCTGAGGATGACCCATGATGATGTGAATCCATCACACTACACTATTTGCAGAGAGAAGTGACTTGACAGAGAAATCAATGCTGCCGGCATCACTAATACCAGAAATGCCATACTGCATTTACCGCCATGCCACGGTAACTATTGACTTATCTTGCCAAAACTATCGTAGGGTGAAAACACATAATACTGAAAACTTCACAGAGATTGTCACGAAAGTGTAGGAATAGAGATGCTTTTTTATGGCATGTTTCATATAAAAGTCACCTGATTTAAACAAAATGTTAGATTGTGTGAGAGAAGAGGAGAGGAGAGAGAAAGACATAGAGAGGAGGGAGGGAGAGAGAGGAGAGGAGAGAAGAATGAGAGAGAGAGAGAGAGAAGAGGGCAAGAGAGAGAGGAGAGAAGAGAGAAAGACATAGAGAGGAGGGAGGGAGAGAGAGAGGAGATGAGAGGAGAGATGTTTGAGAGGGAGGAGAGAGAGAGAGAGAGAGCTGAGAGGAGAGGTCAGTTTAGCAAAGACATTTCACTAGAGGAGGGTTAAGAGGAGAGGAGATGAGGGATGGGGAGAGAGGGAGAAGAGAGATCTTAGAGAGAGAGAGGGGAAGAGAAAAAGACAGAGAGAGGAGCTATAGGGGAGAGAGAGGAGAGAGAGGTATCAAACAAATGGAAAGCACAGGTTTAATGGGAAAGAGAGAGAGAGAGAGAGAGAGAGAGAGAGAGAAGAGAAGAGAAAAGACAGAAAGAGAGAGAGAGAGAGAAAATACATAGAGAGAGAGAAGGAGGAGGAGGAGAGATGAGAGAGAGTGAGGATGAGAGAGAGAGATAGAGAAAGAGTCACCTGATTTAGGAAAAGGGAGAGAGAGGAAGGAGGAGAGGAGAGGAGAGGGAGAGAGAGGGAGAGGAGAGATGGGAAAGAGAGAGGAGAGAGAGAGAGAGAGAGAGAGAGGAGAGAGAGAGAGAGGAGGGAGGGAGAGAGGAGAGAGGAGAGGAGAGAGATGGGGAAGAGAGGAGAGAGAGAGAGAGAGAGAGAGAGAGAGAGAGAGAGAGAGAGAGAGGAGAGAGAGGAGGGAGAGAGGGAGGAGAGGGAGGGAGGGAGGGGAGGGAGGGAGGGAGGGAGGGAGGGAGGGAGGGAGAAGGAGGGAGGGAGGGGGGGAGGGAGGGAGGGAGGGAGAATCACCTAGAATTGGGCCCTGACTGTAAATCTCTGTATTTTATTTTATTTGTTATTTTATTTCACCTTTATTTAACCAGGTAGGCCAGTTGAGAACAAGTTGTCATTAACAACTGCGACCTGGCCGAGATAAAGCAAAGCAGTGCGACACAAACAACAACACATGGAATAAACAAGCGTACATTCAATAACACAATAGAAAAAAAGAAAGTCTATATACAGTGTGTGCAAATGGCGTGAGGAGGTAAGGCAATAAATAGGCCATAGTGGCAAAGTAATTACATTTTTGAAAATTAACACTGGAGTGATAGATGAGCAGATGATGATGTGCAAGTAGAAATACTGATGTGCAAAAGAACAGAAAAGTAAATAAAACAACATGGGGATGAGGTAGGTAGATTGGATGGGCTATATACAGATGGGCTATATACAGAGGGGCTATTTACAGATGGGCTATATACAGATGGGCTATTTACAGATGGGCTATATACAGATGGGCTATGTACGGCTGCAGCGAGCGGTTAGCTGCTCAGATAGCTGATGTTTAAAGTTATTGAGGGAAATATAAGTCTCCAGCTTCAGCAATTTTTGCAATTCGTTCCAGTCATTGGCAGCAGAGAACTGGAAGGAAAGACGGCCAAAGTAGGAGTTGGCTTTGGCGGTTACCAGTGAGATATACCTGCTGGAGCGCATGCTACAGGTGGGTGTTGTTATCGTGACCAGTGAGCTGAGATAAGGCGGAGCTTTACCTAGCACAGTCTTGTAGATGAACTGGAGCCAGTGGGTCTGGCGACGAATATGTAGCGAGGGCCAGCCGACTAGAGCCTACAGGTCGCAGTGGTGGGTAGTATAAAGGGGCTTTGGTGACAAAACGGATGGCACTGTGATAGACTGCATCCAGTTTGCTGAGTAGAGTATTGGAAGATATTTTGAAATGACATCGCCGAAGTCGAGGATTGGTAGGATAGTCAGTTTACGAGGGTATGTTTGGAGGCGTGGGTGAAGGAGGCTTTGTTGCGAAATAGGAAGCCGATTCTAGATTTCATTTTGGATTGGAGATGTTTAATGAGTCTGGACGGAGAGTTTACAGTCACCTAGGTTTTGTAGTTGTCCACATATTCTAAGTCAGAACCGCCCAGAGTAGTGATGCTAGTCAGGCGGGCGGGTGCGGTGCGGACAGAAGCTGGGCCTGGGTCTCTGTTCACAAACACACACACAGAGCCCCAGTAAAGCTGACTATCCTACCGATCCTCGACTTCGGCAATGTCATCTACAAAATTGCTTCCAACACTCTACTCAGCAAACTGGATGCAGTTTATCAAAGTGCCATCCGTTTTGTCACTAAAGCACCTTATACCACCCACCACTGCGACTTGTATGCTCCAGTCGGCTGGCCCTCGCTACATGTTCGTCGCCAGACCCACTGGCTCCAGGTCATCTACAAGTCCATGCTCGGTAAAGCTACGCCTTATCTCAGTTCACTGGTCACGATGGCAACACCCATCCGTAGCACGCGCTCCAGCAGGTGTATCTCACTGATCATCCCTAAAGCCAACACCTCATTTAGCCGCCTTTCGTTCCAGTTCTCTGCTGCCTGTGACTGGAACGAATTGTAAAAATTGCTGAAGTTGGAGACTTTTATCTCCCTCACCAACTTCAAACATCTGCTATTTGAGCAGCTAACCGATCGCTGCAGCTGTACATAGTCTATCGGTAAATAGCCCACCCATTTTTACCTACCTCATCTCCATACTGTTTTTATTTATTTACTTTTCTGCTCTTTTGCACACCAATATCTCTACCTGTACATGACCATCTGATCATGTATCACTCCAGTGTTAATCTGCAAAATTGTAATTATTCGCCTACCTCCTCATGCCTTTTGCACACAATGTATATAGACTCCCCTTTTTTCTACTGTGTTATCGACTTGTTAATTGTTTACTCCATGTGTAACTCTGTGTTGTCTGTTCACACTGCTATGCTTTATCTTGGCCAGGTCGCAGTTGCAAATGAGAACTTGTTCTCAACTAGCCTACCTGGTTAAATAAAGGTGAAATAAAATAAAAGAAAAGAAAGGCAGTAGGGCCTGTAGTAAGTTATCAGGCAGAAAGGCAGTAGGGCCTGTAGTAAGTTATCAGGCAGAAAGGCAGTAGGGCCTGTAGTAAGTTATCAGGCAGAAAGGCAGTAGGGCCTGTAGTAAGTTATCAGGCAGAAAGGCAGTAGGGCCTGTAGTAAGTTATCAGGCAGAAAGGCAGTAGGGCCTGTAGTAAGTTATCAGGCAGATAGGCAGTAGGGCCTGTAGTAAGTTATCAGGCAGAAAGGCAGTAGGGCCTGTAGTAAGTTATCAGGCAGAAAGGCAGTAGGGCCTGTAGTAAGTTATCAGGCAGATAGGCAGCAGGGCCTGTAGTAAGTTAGAAAGCAGGCAGCATGGCCTGTAGTAAGTTAGCAGGCAGGCAGCAGGGCCTGTAGTAAGTTATCAGGCAGAAAGGCAGTAGGGCCTGTAGTAAGTTATCAGGCAGAAAGGCAGTAGGGCCTGTAGTAAGTTATCAGGCAGAAAGGCAGTAGGGCCTGTAGTAAGTTATCAGGCAGAAAGGCAGTAGGGCCTGTAGTAAGTTATCAGGCAGAAAGGCAGTAGGGCCTGTAGTAAGTTATCAGGCAGAAAGGCAGTAGGGCCTGTAGTAAGTTATCAGGCAGAAAGGGCAGCAGGGCCTGTAGTGAGTTATCAGGCAGAAAGGCAGTAGGGCCTGTAGTAGCAGGCAGAAAGGCAGTAGGGATATAGCCTGTAGTAAGTTATCAGGCAGAAAGGCAGTAGGGCCTGTAGTAAGTTATTAGGCAGAAGTAGGGGCAGTAGGGCCTGTAGTAAGTTATTAGGCAGAAAGGCAGTAGGGCCTGTAGTAAGTTATCAGGCAGAAAGGCAGTAGGGCCTGTGTAAGTTATCAGGAGAATAGTAGGGGCAGAAAGGCAGTAGGGGCCTGTAGGGCCTGAGTAAGTTAGCAGGCAGAAAGGCAGTAGGGCCTGTAGTAAGTTATCAGGCAGAAAGGCAGTAGGGCCCAGAAAGTGAGATAGCAGGCAGAAAGGCAGTAGGGCCTGTAGTAAGTTATTAGGCAGAAAGGCAGTAGGGCCTGTAGTAAGTTATTAGGCAGAAAGGCAGTAGGGCCTGTAGTAAGTTAGCAGGCAGAAAGGCAGTAGGGCCTGTAGTAAGTTATCAGGCAGAAAGACAGTAGGGCCTGTAGTAAGATATCAGGCAGAAAGGCAGCAGGGCCTGTAGTACGTTAGTACTGTACTGTAGGTGAGTAATGACGGCAGGCCCTCTCAGGAGTAAGCATTACCTCTAGAATCCATGCAGTTTGTCATCATTTGAGGCAGAGCTCAGGACTGATCCTGTACTTGCCCCAAGTCCATCTAACAAAGACCAGACCATCCCAGTTAATCTGATTCAAAGCAATTTGTTCAATTATATGGAGGCTGGAAAGTGGAAACTGATCTCCAACTTGAGACTTGGGTTCCATTGCATCCAGGAATAATGCTATTGGAAAGTTAGCTTTGGTTCTGGCAGAGTGGTGCAGGATTTCTGCTGCTGCTGCTCTCACATTGGTTGAAGTTTTTCTGTAACTGTGAGCAAGAATGAATAAAGTCAAAGTCATTCGGACTGTTTGCGTAGATATCGATGCAATGTGTCCTTTGAGAGAGAGAGAGAGAGAGAGAGAGAGAGAGAGAGAGAGAGAGAGAGAGAGAGAGAGAGAGAGAGAGAGAGAGAGAGAGAGAGAGAGAGAGAGAGAGAGAGAGAGAGAGAGGGAGAGAACACGTGGGTCGGGGGACGTAGATGACATAAGGGTGTTGTAGGGTGTCTTAAGGATCCAGAGGCCTCCCCAGATGGTTTGTGTTTCTGTAGAGCCCTGCAGAGTGTGCCTGGGCAGAAAACATGTTCATCTGCCAACCGTAGTCATTGACGACAGCCAGGGCGGGTGCAGAGAAATGTATAATGTTCACACATGCAGCGACTGTAACCAGTGTCCAAGAACACCAATTAGGCCCATTTTAGATATTGTAGTCGAGACAAAGAGAGTTATTTTCCATCTGTTTCGTGTCCATTTCCCTTTTTCTCTCCATGAAAATAATAAAAAGCGAAAAATGGTTGTATTTGGTGATTGGATTTGGAATCATCTCAACAAGGGTCTTCAGCGGTGCAGAGTGTACTGTACTACAAGGTGTTACAACAGGAAGGAGGGGTTTCCCCTATTGTTACATCCTTTAACCACATGATTGGATTCATTATCCTAATGCTGTTGGTAGACATATTATATTTCACAGGAACATGTTTGTCATTTAGCAGAAGCTCTTATCCAGAACGACTTAGTGCATTCATCTTAATATAGCTAGTTGAGACAACCACACATCACAGTCATAGTAAACACATTTTTCCTCAATATAAAAGTTAAAAACTTTTTTTATGCTGGGAAGAAGACTGAGATGTCTTATTTAAAATATTGTTATACTGTTACTGAATAAATTTCACTCAGCATTTGACGTCATCAGGATATTGAACAAGACACTCTTAGATCCTCTGGTTCACATTGCCAGTGACTCAAATCCAGTTTTTTGTTGCATTTCTAATGTAAATATTTTCTTTTTCCTGCAGTCTGAACAGCCAAAAGACACATCGTATCGGATGTTTCAAAAACCACCCTCGTAGGATACAAATCTGATTCCTGGCCATGCGACTTGTGTCTGAACGGTCAAATCAGATTGTATACTGTTATGTGACATATCTTGTTGCTTGCCAGCTGCTATGTTTACAGTTTGACAAGAACATGATGTGGTAGCTAACTAACTTGTTAATTGTTGGCAATCAATTAGTGAACGTGATAGAAAGCCAAATAGCAACATAGCCATCTAGTTGACTGCTGCGGCTGCTGCTGCGGCCAAAAAGGACTAGTTTTGAAAGTTGGATCAACTTAGTCTTTGAGACTTTATAGGTGTTCTTATACTAGGATTTTGACCATTCAAAGCAACTGGGAAACGTCCGTAGCAGACATTGTTGTCACCTTAGCTTGCTACATAACTTCTGAATGATAGGAAGCAGGAGCACCACCACCAATCAGCCGACACCACGGCGCACACACCTGCCATTACTATGACAACTAGTGTAGCCATGTCAGCAAATGACTGCTGTCTAAAACCACACAAATCCGATTTGGTCATTTGTAAATTGCTGTTTGGACAGTATCCAAAATAAAACGGATTTGAGCTTTAATGCCTGCATGTTGGGAATTCCCTGTTATTCCCCTTGTATTCTCTATTAGGTCAGCACAGTAGAAGAAGTGATGCGTGTCAGAAATTAAATGTCAGCACGACGTCACAATGATTTCAGCACAAAGTCACGTTCCTACTTCGAGGGTTCAATGACCTTATTACTGTGTGATCATGGAGAGCACACTCCATGAGACTGCATAGTGTGACATCACTGTCTTCAACGCTGGGACAGACTGTGTCTTGTCTTCCTGTCTGTCTCGGGATGTTACAGGGCTGATTAACTACACTTCAGTCCCTGTCTGTCTCATGGGGAGGATATTAACAGGGCTGATCACTAACTACAGTAACTGTGTCTTCAGTCTGGGGAGGATTCATGTGTCTTGATACCCTGTCTCTAATGGGGGGGATGGGGGATGTTAACAGGGCTGATCACTAACTACAGTAACTGTGTCTTCAGTCTTCCCTGTCTGTCTCATGGGGAGGATGTTAACAGGGCTGATCACTAACTACAGTAACTGTGTCTTCAGTCTTCCCTGTCTGTCTCACGGGGAGGATGTTAACAGGGCTGATCACTAACTACAGTAACTGTGTCTTCAGTCTTCCTGTCTGTCTCATGGGAGGATGTTAACAGGGCTGATCACTAACTACAGTAACTGTGTCTTCAGTCTTCCCTGTCTGTCTAATGGAGGATGTTAACAGGGCTGATCACTAACTACAGTAACTGTGTCTTCAGTCTTCCCTGTCTGTCTAATGGGGAGGATGTTAACAGGGCTGATCACTAACTACAGTAACTGTGTCTTCAGTCTTCCCTGTCTGTCTAATGGGGAGGATGTTAACAGGGCTGATCACTAACTACAGTAACTGTGTCTTCAGTCTTCCCTGTCTGTCTGGGGAGGATCTGATCACTAACTACAGTAACTGTGTCTTCAGTCTTCCTGTCTGTCTAATGGGAGGATGTTAACAGGGCTGATCACTAACTACAGTAACTGTGTCTTCAGTCTTCCTGTCTGTCTAATGGGGAGGATGTTAACAGGGCTGATCACTAACTACAGTAACTGTGTCTTCAGTCTTCCCTGTCTGTCTAATGGGGAGGATGTTAACAGGGCTGATCACTAACTACAGTAACTGTGTCTTCAGTCTTCCCTGTCTGTCTCATGGGGAGGATGTTAACAGGGCTGATCACTAACTACAGTAACTGTGTCTTCAGTCTTCCTGTCTGTCTAATGGGGAGGATGTTAACAGGGCTGATCAGTAACTACAGTAACTGTGTCTTCAGTCTTCCTGTCTGTCTCATGGGGAGGATGTTAACAGGGCTGATCACTAACTACAGTAACTGTGTCTTCAGTCTTCCCTGTCTGTCTCATGGGGAGGATGTTAACAGGGCTGATCACTAACTACAGTAACTGTGTCTTCAGTCTTCCCTGTCTGTCTCATGGGGAGGATGTTAACAGGGCTGATCACTAACTACAGTAACTGTGTCTTCAGTCTTCCCTGTCTGTCTCATGGGGAGGATTTTAACAGGGCTGATCACTAACTACAGTAACTGTGTCTTCAGTCTGTCTCCTTGGGGAGGAGGATTTTAACAGGGCTGATCACTAACTACAGTAACTGTGTCTTCAGTCTTCCCTGTCTGTCATGGGGAGGATGTTAACAGGGCTGATCACTAACTACAGTAACTGTGTCTTCAGTCTTCCCTGTCTGTCTCATGGGGAGGATGTTAACAGGGCTGATCACTAACTACAGTAACTGTGTCTTCAGTCTTCCTGTCTGTCTCATGGGGAGGATTTTAACAGGGCTGATCACTAACTACAGTAACTGTGTCTTCCAGTCTTCCTGTCTGTCTAATGGGGAGGATGTTAACAGGGCTGATCACTAACTACAGTAACTGTGTCTTCAGTCTTCCCTGTCTGTCTAATGGGGAGGATGTTAACAGGGCTGATCACTAACTACAGTAACTGTGTCTTCAGTCTTCCCTGTCTGTCTAATGGGGAGGATGTTAACAGGGCTGATCACTAACTACAGTAACTGTGTCTTCAGTCTTCCCTGTCTGTCTCATGGGGAGGATGAGGGCTGTTAACTGTGTCTTCAGTCTTCCCTGTCTGTCTCATGGGAGGATGTTAACAGGGCTGATCACTAACACAGTAACTGTGTCTTCAGTCTTCCCTGTCTGTCTCATGGGGAGGATGTTAACAGGGCTGATCAGTAATAACTGTGTCTTCAGTCTTCCCTGTCTGTCTAATGGGGAGGAAGGGCTGATCACACTACAGTAACTGTGTCTTCAGTCTTCCTGTCTGTCTCATGGGGAGGATGTTAACAGGGCTGATCACTAACTACAGTAACTGTGTCTTCAGTCTTCCCTGTCTGTCTCATGGGGAGGATGTTAACAGGGCTGATCACTAACTACAGTAACTGTGTCTTCAGTCTTCCCTGTCTGTCTCATGGGAGGAGGACTGTGTCTGTACAGTAACTGTGTCTTCAGTCTTCCCTGTCTGTCTCATGGGGAGGATGTTAACAGGGCTGATCACTAACTACAGTAACTGTGTCTTCAGTCTTCCCTGTCTGTCTCATGGGGAGGATGTTAACAGGGCTGATCACTAACTACAGTAACTGTGTCTTCAGTCTTCCCTGTCTGTCTCATGGGGGAGGATGTTAACAGGGCTGATCAGTCTTCCCTGTCTGTCTCATGGGGAGGATGTTAACAGGGGCTGATCACTAACTACAGTAACTGTGTCTTCAGTCTTCCCTGTCTGTCTCATGGGGAGGATGTTAACAGGGCTGATCACTAACTACAGTAACTGTGTCTTCAGTCTTCCCTGTCTGTCTCATGGGGAGGATGTTAACAGGGCTGATCACTAACTACAGTAACTGTGTCTTCAGTCTTCCCTGTCTGTCTAATGGGGGGATGTTAACAGGGCTGATCACTAACTACAGTAACTGTGTCTTCAGTCTTCCTGTCTGTCTAATGGGGAGGATGTTAACAGGGCTGATCACTAACTACAGTAACTGTGTCTTCAGTCTTCCCTGTCTGTCTCATGGGGAGGATGTTAACAGGGCTGATCACTAACTACAGTAACTGTGTCTTCAGTCTTCCCTGTCTGTATCATGGGGAGGATGTTAACAGGGCTGATCACTAACTACAGTAACTGTGTCTTCAGTCTTCCCTGTCTGTCTAATGGGGAGGATGTTAACAGGGCTGATCACTAACTACAGTAACTGTGTCTTCAGTCTTCCCTGTCTGTCTCATGGGGAGGATGTTAACAGGGCTGATCACTAACTACAGTAACTGTGTCTTCAGTCTTCCCTGTCTGTCTCATGGGGAGGATGAGGATGTCAACAGTAACTGTGTCTTCAGTCTTCCCTGTCTGATGGGGATGTCAGTTACAGTAACTGTGTCTTCAGTCTTCCCTGTCTGTCTCAGGGACTGATCACTATCTGTCTCATGGGGAACTGATCAGTAACTGTGTCTTCAGTCTTCCCTGTCTGTCTCATGGGGAGGTCTAGCTTCAGTCTTCCCTGTCTGGGAGGATGTTCCAGGGCTGTCAGTAACTGTGTCTTCAGTCTTCCCTGTCTGTCTCATGGGGAGGATGTTAACAGGGCTGATCACTAACTACAGTAACTGTCTTCAGTCTTCCTGTCTGATCATGGGGAGGATGTTAACAGGGCTGATCACTAACTACAGTAACTGTGTCTTCAGTCTTCCTGTCTGTCTCATGGGAGGATGTTAACAGGGCTGATCACTAACTACAGTAACTGTGTCTTCAGTCTTCCCTGTCTGTCTCATGGGGAGGATGTTAACAGGGCTGATCACTAACTACAGTAACTGTGTCTTCAGTATTCCCTGTCTGTCTCATGGGGAGGATGTTAACAGGGCTGATCACTAACTACAGTAACTGTGTCTTCAGTCTTCCCTGTCTGTCTAATGGGGAGGATGTTAACAGGGCTGATCACTAACTACAGTAACTGTGTCTTCAGTCTTCCCTGTCTGTCTCATGGGGAGGGAGGCTGATCACTAACTACAGTAACTGGATGTTAACAGGGCTGATCACTAACTACAGTAACTGTGTCTTCAGTCTTCCCTGTCTGTCTAATGGGGAGGATGTTAACAGGGCTGATCACTAACTACAGTAACTGTGTCTTCAGTCTTCCCTGTCTGTCTAATGGGGAGGATGTTAACAGGGCTGATCACTAACTACAGTAACTATGTCTTCAGTCTTCCCTGTCTGTCTAATGGGGAGGATGTTAACAGGGCTGATCACTGCAGTAACTGTGTCTTCAGTCTTCCCTGTCTGTCTAAACTCAGTAACTGTGTCTTCAGTCTTCCCCTGTCTAATGGGAGGATGTAACTACAGTAACTATGTCTTCAGTCTTCCCTGTCTAATAGGGCTGATCACTAACTACAGTAACTGGTCTTCAGTCTTCCCTGTCTGTCTAATGGGGAGGATGTTAACAGGGCTGATCACTAACTACAGTAACTGTGTCTTCAGTCTTCCTGTCTGTCTAATGGGGAGGATGGAGGGCTGATCACTAACTACAGTAAAATGGGGAGGCAGTAAGTAGATAGACTAAAAAGCCCCCAAAGGAAAAGCAAAGCTAAAAAGGTTTGTTTTAAGATATTTTAAACATGTCCACAGTTTGGGCCCCCTCATGTTCTCTGGCAGGCTATTCCAGAGGCTGGGGGCATAGTAAAGGTGTCACTACAGACCCTGGTTTGATCTCAGGCTGTATCACAACCGGCTGTGACCAGGAGTCCTATAAGGCAGAGCACAATTGGAACAGCGTTGTCTGGGTTAGGGAAGCGTTTAGCCAGGGTAGCCTGTCATTGTGAAATCAGAATTTGATCTTAACTGACTTGCCTGGTTAAATAAAAAAAGAAAGTGTAAAGACCAGCGCCAGAGGACCTGAAGGACCTAGTGGTACATAACTGAAAGCATGTCTGATACTGTATGTAGTGGGGAGCACAATCATGGATTGATTTAAAAACCAATAGAACAATCTTTATATTATTTTTCACAGATTTGTTCTAAATCCCAGGCAGTCAGTTCGGAGACCTTAAACCGGTGTAATATGCTTTCTCTGTCTGGTCCTGATCAGTCCCTGTGCTGCAGAATTCTGCCTGTTTTGCAGTTGAACAATGGTTTTATTGGGTAGACCAGACAGGAGAGCATTACAGTAGTCAAGCCTTCTTGTAGTAAAAGCATGGATGATTCTCTCTGTATCACAGGGAGGCTGCTGAGGGAGGACGGCTCATAATAATGGCTGGAACGGAGCAAATGGAATGGCATGGAAACCATGTGTTTGATGTATTTGATAACCGTTCCACCCAATTCCGCTCCAGCCGTTACCACAAGCCAGTCCTCCCAAATGAATGTGCCACCAACCTCCTGTGATGTATCAGCCTGAGATGGAAACGGCTGCACTTTGGCAATGTTCCTCAGGTGGTAAAAAGCTATTTTGGTCACATTCCTAAAGTGTGATTTTGAAATTGAATTCAGCATTTACATTGATTTATCTTCATTGCCTGTGAATTAAAATGTGCGGACAGATGATCTTTCTGTGCTTTGGCTCCAATAATAAGTACCACAGTCAATCATTCACAGTGAGTAGGGACTTTGCCATTGTGTGACGTTTGGAAGTAGCATTTGTGGCGTTCATGTTCCCTTTCTCTGGAGCTGTGTTCTGATACTGTGGTGTGGTGTGTTCCCCTTGACCAGGTGAAGGGCCTTGCTGACACTCTCCTCTTGGTACTGTATCTCTGGAGCTGTGTGCTGATACTGTGGTGTGGTGTGTTCCCTTGACCAGGTGAAGGGCCTTGCTGACACTCTCCTCTTGGTACTGTATCTCTGGAGCTGTGTTCTGATACTGTGGTGTGGTGTGTTCCCCTTGACCAGGTGAAGGGCCTTGCTGACACTCTCCTCTTGGTACTGTATCTCTGGAGCTGTGTTCTGATACTGTGGTGTGGGTGTGTTCCCTTGACCAGGTGAAGGGCCTTGCTGACACTCTCCTCTTGGTACTGTATCTCTGGAGCTGTGTTCTGATACTGTGGTGTGGTGACCAGGTGCCTTGCTGACACTCTCCCTTGGTACTGAGCCAGGTGAAGGGCCTTGCTGACACTCTCCTCTTGGTACTGTATCTCTGGAGCTGTGTGCTGATACTGTGGTGTGGTGTGTTCCCCTTGACCAGGTGAAGGGCCTTGCTGACACTCTCCTCTTGGTACTGTATCTCTGGAGCTGTGTGCTGATACTGTGGTGTGGTGTGTTCCCCTTGACCAGGTGAAGGGCCTTGCTGATGCTCTCCTCTTGGTACTGTATCTCTGGAGTTCCAGTACTTCTCTCTCAACAGCCACAGTCTGTCCCTGCATGGTCCCCTCTTCTCTGTGGCTGTGACAGACGTACCCCTCAGTGGTCTAAAGTACTTAGGTAAAAATAATTTTACTTCATTACATTCCCAAGGAAATGATGTACTTTTTACTCCATCCATTTTCCCTGACACCCAAAAGTATTCGTTAGACTTTGAATGCTTAGCATGACAGGTACATTCACACACTTATCAGGCAACATCCCTGGTCTTCCCTACTGCTGAGTGTGCCCCTGGCCTCTGTAAATAATTGTTAAAAAGCTAATTGTGCATTTTGGTTTGCTTAATATAAGGAATTTGAAATTATTTTTTACTTTTGATACTTAAGTATATTTTTGCAATTACATTTACTTTTGATACTTAAGTATATTTAAAAACCAAATACTTTAGACTTTACTCAACTAGTACTTTACTGGGTGACTCACTTTACTTGGTTGATTTTCTATTAAGGTATCTTTACTTTTACTCAAGTATGGCAATTGGGTACTTTTTCCACCACTGCTTACCCTGCTACACTGAAGGAGAATAAAGTCCCATTCCCTTTGCAGGGTAGAAGTAACTAATGTTGTATCTGCTTTCAAAGGTCAGGGCATTAGAAACAACTGACAGTTTCCAGTTGATTTGGAATGAAATGTCCCTCAGTTTCTAGTTCATTTATGGTGATATGTCCATCCAAATGAAAAGGTCAGACGTTTCTTCAGAAATTTCCGAGCGACATACAGTGCCAGTCAGAGTGCTTCTTCTCCCAGCATATGTGGGCCAACATGCTTATGCAAGTCACATGCACATCGACACACACACACACACACACACACACACACACACACACACACACACACACACACACACACACACACATCACACACACACACACACACACACACACACACACACACACACACACACACACACACACACACACACACACACACACACACACACACACACACCATTGCATTGCATCGTAAAACCATCGAAAGTCACTGTTCTCAGAGCAAATTTATGGTGAGAACTCAGCAGAGAACATTTAAGCAGGAAGGTATTGGATGCTTCATGAATGCTGATCCTGTTGGCCCAGAGGCCCCTGCCTAGCCATTATACACAACAACCAGCTGGGAGAGCTTTCTGAGCAGGGCTGTCACACAACTTTCAGGGGTCAGGTGCTTAAAGTGAAAAATGCCCCCCCACCTCCCCTGAAAACAAACTGACTTTCATATTTCATGTGTCGGAATTCCTAACATACTGATTTTGTAGCAAAAATAGTTTGATTGTTTTAGCATGGGCTTATTTATTTCTGCAACAACACACTCACTCATCACAAAAATGTCACAAAAGGCGAGGGCTGGCTCTGATCGATGTGTGGGTATGGATGTGGATACGCAGACCCACAGCCGCTTCTGCCCTCATGATGAGTTCAGATTTTTGGGTGGCTCCCACCCCTCAAAGTTGCCCATTCCTGGCCTAGGGAGTGTGGAGACACATATTGTACAATATGAGGAGGAAATTATAATCCCGAAAAAAGCTTTCCAGTTTTAATGACTCGCCCAATGATGCCCAGCTCACTGACAGCGATGGCCGCCATGCACTCGTGCAAAGCTTACCTCTCTGTCCTATTACCTAGCAAAGTCAAACCTCTTCAGGAGATTGCATTTGCACTGAGGTATATACTGAAAATATTGATGATCATAAAACAAGTGTTAATCAAATGTTATTAGGGAGGGTGTGGTGAACTTCACAACGTCACAATGACTTGGGGCAGTGGGTTCAGAACAACAACCACTAAAACAGTATACATCTGTGAAAAGGGTTCTCCTTGGAACCCAAAATACTTCCCATACACACTTCTGGGCATTAAAACGAAACACCCACCTCTCCTTCATTCCCATACACACTTCTGGGCATTAAAAAGTGACTTTTTCAGAAAACCTTGCTTTGTCAATGAGAAAGAGGTCATTACTAGATGAGTATACCCATCACCCATCTGGCCTCCACTCTGATAGTGACATGGGGGACTCACTGTGAATTATAGAGTGGCAACTTGACTAACTCAACTGGACTTAGTCCTTTCAGCTCCTAGTGGAGCAAAGAGTCTTGAGGCAACTAGGATGAGATAGTTGTACTTCATCTCTCTTCTACTTCCACACACCAACACGGTCTAACTAAAACATGTTCAAATAGTGACATTTGACCATTGCAATTCTAAATCACCTATGCTGACATACATCCACTATCCACATCCACTGTGGATCACTGTACCTGTCCATATGTAAGGTGTCCACATTAGGACACGCGCCCGTTAAAGTTGCACGGAGCACAATGCGGCATTGTGAGTCTCTCTCTTTAGCGTGTGAGACGCTGACCCTGCTGGCGAGGTCTTGCTGTATTATTACTGCTGCTGTAGTCAGTCTAGTGGAAAGTGGGCAGGGCGGCAGGGAAAGGCCTGTGACTGGGAGAGTCTCTGGGGGCCTAGCTGTGCGTTTGCTGCTTGTCTGACAGCTAACCAGGGTCAGGTACCCACAGTGTGACGAGCCAAACGCTGACCTCACTCGCTCTCTCACTACGCTGGGTGAGTGGGTGTGGAGCTGGATGTAGACGGTGTTGGGTGGGTTCTCATGGTGTGTTGACATCCTAGTTGACGTGTACAGTTAGCATGCATGAATTGTGTAAACTGAGGCCGAGATTCAAACTAACCGCATTGCATTTGACTTTTAAAGGCAACTTGTCTGACGTTGGCAGAGAATGAATTCATGGTAAACACCTATTGACTACAATACCTTTAATGTCAAGTGCACCATGACAAACATTGTGCTTTGATTGAATGTGTGTGTTTGTAATGGCTCTGTGTGTGTGTGTGTGTGTGTGTGTGTGTGTGTGTGTGTGTGTGTGTGTGTGTGTGTGTGTGTGTGTGTGTGTGTGTGTGTGTGTGTGTGTGTGTGTGTGTGTGTGTGTGTGTGTGTGTTTGTGTGTGTGTGTGTGTGTGTGTGTGTGTGTACCAACAAATAAACCTTAATCACCTCTTTTCTGGCAGTTGACCCAATTCATATAGGCAGGCTTTATAACGTTCTCCAACGATCCATGAACTGGGGATTATTCCCAATTTGTGTATTTAATCCCAACTCAGCTATATCCCAGTGGCATGGGATTACCAAAACCCGGGAAACTGAGGACCAGATGTATAACAGATAAACCAGGGTGTATACACCACCAGCATGCACACCACTCACACACACACACGCCCGCACGCAGCACAGAAACACGCACAAACACACACAAAGAGAGGCAAACCCTGCATAGGCAGGCACCTTGTTTGTCCAACTAAGAGAGTGAAGTCTCCGTCCCATAACCATAGACCTGTGCTTTTCTCTGTCCTCTCCTCTACGTTCACACGCGTGTGACCTCCAGCTTACAACGATCCATAGTCATCACAAGATCTCCATTTTGGATCTGTCACTGCACCTCCATTACAAACCTTTATAACTTTACAACATTTTACAAGGAAAGCACTCACATAAATATAACATATGTGTTTTACAAGAAGACCGTTTTGAGTCAGGGGCGTAGGCTGAACCTTTGTTGCGACAGCGGGCCCTCTGGCGAGAACCTTTCCCTGACTTTTGGGCTTTTGAAGTGTGGGGCTTTATTTGATGTGGGGTGATGTGATTTATGCACGTCACTGGTGCTCCCTCGCTGGTCTCCATTCGATCACCAGGGGCTTGGGAGAGAGTAGATCTGGGTTCAACTACTATTTGAAATCATATCAAATACTTAATCTGGGCTTGATCAAGCTTTCCTGGCACAATGAAAAACCAATAGGAAAGTGCCGTAAAACTGCACATCCCACCAAATTGACACTCTAGTCCGACTACAGCAAACGCGAAAAATATTACAAATACTATTTGAACCCAGGTCAGGAGAAATCACTGGGTCTCACGATGTCTCCGAGACCCAGAGGCATGACTTAATCAGCCAGTTAAAAGCCAGGACCACTGCATTGCAGCCTTGGCTGGGCCCATCTGCTGGGCTGTGGTTCACTCGGCCACTGGAGCTGCCAGATACGGCGTCAGAAGGAGAGGAAACTGACTGATGACAATAAACAGGGCTGTAATGTGTGTGTACGCAAACAGCAGGAGAGACCCATAAGCATGGATTCATGTTAATAACGATAATGTGGTAATGGATTCTATACAGCACTCTTGCCAGGTGTTCAAATCCCTTCCCGTTGAATGGGTTACCCACCACATGCACTGCCAATGTTTAACACTGAATATTCATCTTGAAATTGAACTGTATTTCTGAGACTGAGGCGTTCCTAATATGGACACCGTACATGTGATAAAGTATTTCCGATTTACATTTACTGAAACGCATGATAAGTAATTACTTCTGCAAAGGTTGTACCTGCAAATCAAATGTCTACCTCAACAGGTGCTTGTTGTCTGCAGTTAACTTATAAAAACTGATTTTAAAGACTGTTGTTAAAATACCAGTGTTCTTCAGCTAAAGTTCAGTTCCATGTCTACAGTACTTTCCCAGTCAGCATGTAAGTGATGCTGCAGTGGATGTATAAAGACATTATGTCATTCCACCTAGTGGTTAACTTTTTGGGTTCATGGTTATTCTGAGTATTCTCTCTCTCTCTCTCTCTCTCTCTCTCTCTCTCTCTCTCTCTCTCTCTCTCTCTCTCTCTCTCTCTCTCTCAAAGAGCTGGCCAGTTTGTATTGGGCAGTTCTTACTGGTACCCTCTCCCTCCTCCTCACTCTGAAGTCCCTTTCATGTGGAGGGTGATAAAGTAGCTTGTTGGCCTGTACTTGTCAATAGTCCCGCTCTGAGCAATAGACCATTACTTGAAAATAAACCTAATTATTTGCGGCATGGTGTTGCAACAGTGGGGATGGGGCCACCATGCTGCAACGGGGTGCAGAAAATAACTCAGCCCCAGCCTCTACCCCAGCCTCAGCATCAGCTCCTGCCCCAGCCTCTTCCCCATCCCTAGCCTCAGCTCCAACCTTTCTCCAGCCTCTGCCCCAAACTTTGCCTCAGCCCCAGCCCCAGCCCCAGCCTCTTATCCAATCTTTGCCCCAGCCCCAGCCTCTCTACCCAACCTTTGTCCCAGACCCAGACTCTTACCCAAACTTTGTCCCAGCCCCAGCCTCTTATCCAATCTTTGTCCCAGCCCCAGCCTCTTACCCAACCTTTTGCCCCAGCCCCAGCCCCAGCCTCTTATCCAATCTTTGTCCCAGCCCCAGCCTCTTACCCAACCTTTGTCCCAGCCCCAGCCTCTTACCCAACCTTTGCCCCAGCCCCAGCCTCTTACCCAACCTTTGCCCCAGCCCCAGCCTCTTACCCAACCTTTGCCCCAGCCCCAGCCTCTTACCCAACCTTTGCCCCAGCCCCAGCCTCTTACCCAACCTTTGCCCCAGCCCCAGCCTCTTACCCAACCTTTTCCCCAGCCCCAGCCTCTTACCCAACCTTTGTCCCAGTCCCAGCTCTTACCCAACCACCCAGACTCTTATCCAATCTTTGTCCCAGCCCCAGCCTCTTATCCAATCTTTGTCCCAGCCCCAGCCTCTTATCCAATCTTTGACCCAGTCCCAGCCCCAGCCTCTTATCCAATCTTTGTCCCAGTCTCAGCCCCAGCCTTTTATCCAATCTTTGTCCCCGCCCCAGCCCCAGCCTCTTATCCAATCTTTGTCCCAGCCCCAGCCTCTTACCCAACCTTTGTCCCAGACCCAGCCTCTTACCCAACCTTTGTCCCAGCCCCAGCCTCTTACCCAACCTTTGTCCCAGACCCAGCCTCTTACCCAACCTTTGTCCCAGCCCCAGCCTCTTATCCAATCTTTGTCCCAGACCCAGCCTCTTACCCAACCTTTGTCCCATCCCCATCCTCTTACCCAACCTTTGTCCCAGCCCCAGCCTCTTACCCAATCTTTGTCCCAGCCCCAGCCTCTTACCCAACCTTTGTCCCAGCCCCAACCTCTTACCCAAACTTTGTCCCAGCCTCTTACCCAACCTTTGTCCCAGGCTCTTACCCAACCTTTGTCCCAGCCCCAGCCTCTTATCCAATCTTTGTCCCAGACCCAGCCTCTTACCCAACCTTTGTCCCATCCCCATCCTCTTACCCAACCTTTGTCCCAGGCTCTTACCCAACCTTTGCCCCAGCCCCAGCCTCTTACCCAACCTTTGCCCCAGCCCCAGCCTCTTACCCAACCTTTGTCCCAGACCCAGCCTCTTACCCAACCTTTGTCCCAGACCCAGCCTCTTACCCAACCTTTGTCCCAGACCCAGCCTCTTACCCAACCTTTGTCCCAGACCCAGCCTCTTACCCAACCTTTGTCCCAGACCCAGCCTCTTACCCAACCTTTGTCCCAGACCCAGCCCCAGCCTCAGCCTTAACATGGTCCGTACTCCCCCCTTTACAGCAGGCCGTCCTTTAATGCTCAATCACAGTAGGAGACTGACACACTAAACCAACAACCCCCTCTCTTAAAACCATGCCATCATGAAACTCACTCCACTGTACTAAGTGGTGACACATAATTGAAGTCTACTCTGCACCTAAAACAACTAAACATTAACAACAGTTATCTGGTCAATTTTAATCTAATCGTACCCAATTGAGGAATTACTACATACATACACATATCGAAATGAACTTGAAGGGGTGGTGATGGTGGGGCTGATCGGTGTAAGTCTGACATACTACAAACATGAACCATATGTGTTTCACCCTTTGTCTTTAAAAGGTAGTCAGGTGGCTTTGTTGTGGAAGTACTAACCCCCAGGAGAGTACGGTTTAACCCCCAACCTCCCCTAGCTCTGACTCCCATCCTTCCCTTCCATCTATCCTGCATCAGGCCGTCCCTCCCTCTGGCATCCTTCCTCCAGCCTCCCACAGACTGATTCCTGCCCCTCCGGAGCTCCCATTTCCTAGAAGTTCCCTAGCGAATGTCCGCCCCTGCAAGCCCCCTGGGGCCAGGCCTGGTTTGGTCTAGTCTGAGAGGTAGTGGTCTAGTGGCCATGTGGCTGGATCCATGGATAACCATGTTTGTGTCCCAAATTGCACCCTATTCCCTATATAGTGTACTATCTTTGACCTGATCCCTATGGACACATTTGGGACGCAATCCCAGATTCTCTGTGACCTACGGTCTGAAAACTGCATCATGTTGCTGGGACAGGAAAATAGACCGGAGGGGCCAGGAGGCATTCAAAAACCTCAATTACAGCAGAAAATGGATTTGAACTAGATGTAAATTCAGCGTTTAAGATATTCCCACATCAAACCCTCCAGACTCCAGAAATGATGCTGTTGCGCTACAGTGGCGTCAGCGGCGGGATGCAGGAGGCGGGGCAGGCCAGACCAGGCCAGGGGAGGAAGTGGTGTCTCCCCAGTGGGAAATAGGTCTCGTTGCACTGCATGTTTATTCATGTGCACCGCTGGGAATGTGACAATGACAAAGAGAGCAGGATTTATAAAGTCTTAATAACCACGAATCATAATGGCTGCTTCGCGGTGCTGTCTAGACAAGGAACGGTTCAATTGGGTGTGGGTGTGTGTGTCAGAGGGTTTTGGGGGTGCTGGGATGGAGGAAAGGGGGGCAGTTGGGGGGGGGTGTCAGTGCTGGAATGGGTGAGTTAAAGTGAGCATTCTATTGAGGTCTTAGTTGGGCTAATCTGGCCCATGTGACAGAGAGCAGTGAGCTTTGCCTGCCACGGAATGCCACAGGCTGTTGTGCTGTGGACAAAAAGAGACAGAGGCTTAAGCTGCAGGGGGGCAATACTGGCTCCCACCGCGCTCCCAGGGAGCTGCAGCATTCTGAGCTCCACCAAGGGAGAGAGGGAAGTTCTCAGGGTCTAACCCCCCCAAGAGGACTGGTGGAGCAGGAGTAACCAATGCCAGTACCAGAACCACCACTCATCAGCTCCACACCAACACCCCTAATGCAACACCCTCGTACCGGCCTCCCTCCCTCTCTTTGCCCATGGCTGAGGGTGGGGAGGGGGATGATTTGTACACATGCTCCCCTCGTCTCTCTCTCTTTCTGTCCTGCTCAACCCCCCTCCCCCTCGCAGAACATGCACACGCACACGCGCACACACCGACACACGTACACACACACGGACACATGTACACACACACACACGGACACATGTACACACACACGGACACATGTACACACACACACACGGACACATGTACACACACACGGACACATGTACACACACACGGACACACGTACACACACACGGACACACGTACACACACGGACTCATGTACACACACGGACACATGTACACACACAGACACATGTACACACACACACACACACGGACACACGTACACACACACGGACACATGTACACACACAGACACATGTACACACACACACACACACGGACACACGTACACACACACGGACACATGTACACACACGGACACATGTACACACACACACACACACGGACACACGTACACACACGGACGCATGTACACACACGGACACATGTACACACACGGACACATGTACACACACGGACGCATGTACACACACGGTTACATGTACACACACGGACACATGTACACACACACACACACGGACACATGTACACACACACACACACACACACACGGACACACGTACACACACACGGACGCATGTACACACACGGACACATGTACACACACGGACGCATGTACACACACGGACGCATGTACACACACGGACACATGTACACACACGGACACATGTAAACACACACCGACACACGTACACACACACACACACGACACACGTACACACACACACACGGACACATGTACACACACACACGGACACACGTACACACACACACGGACACACGTACACACACACACACACACACGGACGCATGTACACACACGGACGCATGTACACACACACACGGACACACGTACACACACGGACACATGTACACACACACACGGACACACGTACACACACGGACACATGTACACACACACACGGACGCATGTACACACACGGACACATGTACACACACGGACACATGTACACACACGGACACATGTACACACACGGACACATGTACACACACAGACACATGTACACACACGGACACATGTACACACACACAGTGTGTTGGGACGGGTTCCTGACCAGTGAATAAAGTGATAACCAGATGTGGAGGGCAGACGTACAGACACACAGTGTGTTGGGACGGGTTCCTGACCAGTGAATAAAGTGATAACCAGATGTGGAGGGCAGACGTACAGACACACAGTGTGTTGGGACGGGTTCCTGACCAGTGAATAAATAACCAGATGTGGAGGGCAGACGTACAGACACACAGTGTGTTGGGACGGGTTCCTGACCAGTGAATAAATAACCAGATGTGGAGGGCAGACGTACAGACACACAGTGTGTTGGGACGGGTTCCTGACCAGTGAATAAAGTGATAACCAGATGTGGAGGGCAGACGCTGGTGGTGTAGCAAGTTGTTGTGATTCCCTTCTGCTTTGTTGTGAACCTCCTACAGAGGAGGTGAGACAGAGACTGAGCGTCTTCGTTTCACCCCCTGTAGTCACAGACAATCATCATATCTATCTGTCTGTTGTAGGGAATTACCACAACAATGATAAACAAAAACACACATCAGTCCCCAATTGTTGTTGTTGTTTTACTCCAAAAAATATGACTTTTTTTGGTAACTTTCTGAAGTGAAACTGTTCTTGAACATTGTGTTCTTCTCATTATGGATCAGAGAGTCACAGAGGATGAATTCATTAGACTACTACCCACAGTACTATTTACAGTTATACCCATTTTGCAGTATGCATTTTGTCTGGTGCCAATGCAGTTATAGTACATAAACATCTATAGAAGAGTTAAGGAGGTTTTGATTAGATCAGACTGAAATTGGCAATCGGTGTTTCAGAAAACAAAGCTGGGGCTGGAGAATCCCTCTCCATGATCAAAATGACAGTTTTAAAACATGTTTTGAGGCTATACAGTGTTTGTTTACATTTACTCTGTTTACAACCGTCAGAGTAAAACCAGCGTATATTTTGTGTTCTGATGGGGTCTGACAGTCAAAAGGCTGTTATTTAGTCTGCGTCACTATGAGATGGTATAAATAGACTGAAACTGGGTCTTAAACAGACGTCGTTTTATGGGGATTTTTGTATTATGCTAATTCTATTTCCACTGTGCCGTGGACATCGACCTTAGGGGGTCAAACGTTTATTACAAGTCTTATAACGCATTAGAACCACAACATAAAGCAGGACATCTGAAGACTTAAATAAAGTCTTACCGAAACGTCAGTCCCAAAACCAACCATCTAATTCATCCAAATCTCCCAGCAACTAGACTGAAGCTCTAGAGCTCAAGGTCTGGGAGGGACGTGAGAATTACAGCCGAGATGGAGTATTCAGGTCTGTCAGTGTCAACTCCTCCCCTTTTCTCTCTCTCTCTCCCTCCCCATCCCTCCCTCGTTCCCCCTCTCTCCCTCCCTCACTTGCTTTAATTAGGAGAAATAATCTGGATTTGCATCACAATGGTGGCCAAGTCCCTTTTACCATAAGTGACCCGTTTGGCTTCAGAGGTCTAATGAAAACGTAACATCACCTAAGCCGTCCTTCACTAGATTCTCAGAGTAACCGTGGACGGTCCCAAAGGAGAAAGCTCTGGTGCCTTGAGTTGGTTTAATTCCATTGTCTGATAAGCATTGCGCCCCTAAAATCCAGCCCAGCCAAATCCTCTTGAGAAGGGGCTAAGTGGCAGCGCTGAGTAGGGAGAAGGTGGAGAGGAGAGGGGAGGGGAGAGAAAGCCAGCTATAGCCAGCTCTGGCTTCTTTGGAGCTCTCCCCCTAGTCTCCTCAATCCACCCCCCTCCTCTCCCCTCCCCTCCACACCCTCTGGCCTCCCTCTCCTCTCCCCCACTCTCCCCCTCAGCTGTCCCGCGCTACAATGGGGCTGAGCATCTTTTGTGGCATTAACGGTTTGTAGGAGCGAGGAGAACAATGTATGAGAAGTGAGGAGCGAGGGGTTCCCACACACAGGCACCGACGTGTCCTCTCACACCCCCCTCCTCGGAGACACCAAACCTGCACAGCTGATCCGCTGGCCCCCCTCTGTGCCTGGCTGCACCCCTTTCACAGAAAAACACACACTCGTCCACACGCTCGTACATGGACGTTCTGAAAGGCTAACACACATACTGTACAGTCTGAATGCACGTATGGGCATGTTATTATATTATTATATTGTTATATTTAGTCGTTAGACATATGACATATGTGTTCATGCATGTTTTCCAGATGGTCTGTCGCTACTGATGAACATAAACACACATATGTATGATGTACACAAATGCATGCACACACACACACTCACACACACACACACACACACACACACACACACACACACACACACACACACACACACACACACACACACACACACACACACACACACACACACACACACACACACACACACACGCCTATGCACACACACACACGCACGCACGCACGCACGCACGCACGCACGCACGCACACACACACACACACACACACACACACACACACACACACACACACACACACACACACACACACACACACACACACACACATTCTTGCACATGTTATTTAATTGGCTGCAGTGAGGCTGATGCAATCCTTTTGTTGTGTGAAGGCTGAGGATGTCTAGGGGCTTGATTCATTTGTACTGTCATACCGTGGGAGAGGGAGGGGTGGGGGTCCCCTCCACTGGGGATGAAGGGTGGGAATGGCACTTACATCCAAGGCTTCACTCCTCTACCTTCAACACGCAAGCAGAAAACGATCCATTACCATAAGTAGGTTATACCTATCCAGATGAGTGATCCCTACCGTAGATTTCCCACAAAATTAGCACATTCCATTTGCAATTCTAATATGTTCCGTGGCATGTGCAATAAAATGTGTTTATAAACATGCATTAGCATGTATAATGGCTTATCCATAAAGTGTTGCAGATGACTGAACACTGATTGAGCAGAGACAGTTCAGAAGGGAAACCTGACCTCTACAGGCTGACACATCAGCTGAGATGAGACCAGCTGGAGGCGAGTAACGATCACGCCAACCTTATTGGCGCATTATCCCACTATCGCTTGCTGCTGCTGGTACTAATAAAGCTACTACTACTACTGCTACAGCTTAAACTACTGCAACTGCTACTGCCTCTACTACTACTGCTACAGCTTAAACTACTGCGACTGCTGCTACTGCAACTGCTACTGCCTCTACTACTACTGCTACAGCTTAAACTACTGCAACTGCTACTACTGCAACTGCTACTGCCTCTACTACTACTGCTACAGCTTAAACTACTGCGACTGCTGCTACTGCAACTGCTACTGCCTCTACTACTACTGCTACAGCTTAAACTACTGCAACTGCTACTGCCTCTACTACTACTGCTACAGCTTAAACTACTGCAACTGCTACTGCCTCTACTACTACTGCTACAGCTTAAACTACTGCAACTGCTACTGCCTCTACTACTACTGCTACAGCTTAAACTACTGCAACTGCTACTGCCTCTACTACTACTGCTACAGCTTAAACTACTGCGACTGCTGCTACTGCAACTGCTACTGCCTCTACTACTACGGCTACAGCTTAAACTACTGCGACTGCTGCTACTGCAACTGCTACTGCCTCTACTACTACGGCTACTGCTAATACTACTAATAATACTGCAACTACTACTACTACTACTAAAACTACTGCTAAATGTACTGCTGTGGATAAAACTACTGCTACTGCTACCACTACTACTACTACTACTATTACTATTAATACTACTAGTACTACCACTACTACCACAACTACTACTACCACAACTACTAATACTACTCCTACTGCTACTGCTACTACAACTAATACCACTGCTACTGCTGCTACTACTGCTACTGCTACCGCTACTATTATTACTACTACTACTACTAATTCTACGACTGTTACTACTACTGCTCCTACTGCTGCTAATGCTACTGCTATTGCTCCTGCTGTTACTGCTGATACTGCTACTACTACTTCTATTGCGATTGCTACTGCTACCACTAGTACGACTACTACTACGACTACTAATACTGCTACTGCTATTGCTAAAACTACCACTACTAATACTACTGCTTCTACTACTAATGCTACTGCTACTGCTACTAATACTACTACTGCCACTGCTACTGCTACTGACAATGCTAAAACTACGACTACTGCTACTACTACTACTGCTACGACGACTACGACTACTACTGCTAAAACTACTTCTACTACTACTGATAATGCTAAAACTACGACTACTACTACTACTACTACAGCTAAAACTACTTCTACTACTACTGATAATGCTAAAACTATGACTACTGCTACTACTGCTAGAAATACTGCTACTGCTACTGCTACTAATACTACTACTGCTACTGCTACTGCTACTGACAATGCTAAAACTACGACTACTGCTACTACTACTACTGCTACTGCTACTGCTACTGACAATGCTAAAACTACGACTACTGCTACTACTACTACTGCTACTTCTACTACTACTGATAATGCTAAAACTACGACTACTGCTACTACTGCTAGAAATACTGCTACTGCTACTGCTACTAATACTGCTACTGCTACTGCTACTGACAATGCTAAAACTACGACTACTGCTACTACTACTACTGCTACTACTACTACTGCTAAAACTACTTCTACTACTACTGATAATGCTAAAACTATGACTACTGCTACTACTGCTAGAAATACTGCTACTGCTACTACTACTACTACTACTGCTACTGCTACTGATACTACTATTACTACTACTATCCAGTGTGTGGATAGTTATGGTGTAAGCAAATACTGTTGATCTATTGTATGCACACTTTATGAAACGTGAGGATCAGTCTGTTATGTTGGTGCTGGTTCGATTTAAGGTGTTGTAACATCAGGGTTGTGCTGTGAAAAGGAATAAAGTTGTACTTGAACCATAGAGGAAGTGGGGTCAAGTTAAAAAAGATGAGCATGTCAGTTTTCATCAGATGCATTCTGGGGAGATGATCCCAGCTCTGGTGTTCATAGTAGGACTGCCTCAGTCTCAGAACTCAGTCAGGTGGGTTAGTTAGAGCTGTGGCTCTGTAGATGTGTCCTCTGTGATGGAAGCTGTGTATAAAACTATACCTTGTCATAGCTGCAGATATGCCATCAAGCAAAATCTAGTTGCAAACTGGTTTTCTAATTGAGAAGGCATCATTTACCATATAATCTGTTGGTTGCTTTCTGTTCGGATTACAACCAGATGAAGGCATATTTTTCTGGTTGCTAAAATTACATGAACAAAACCTTACCACAACGTATTACAAAAGATGAGCCCTTATCCGCACCAGTGTCGTCCTACTAAGGACATAATTTTCAGCCTCTCGCCGTCATTATTCATGAGCCACCTTTTTCAAATGCCCTGCATTGAGATGCTAATGTAGAAATGGTACATTTTATGCTGTACATAGGGTGACCCAGGGAGGGGTGCAGGGGGTTTGTGGGGAGACTGATCAGAGGAAGAACTATATATAGCAGGCTAAAATACCCAGTGGTGTTCCACCTAATGTCATATTAATAAAGGGCACAAAACGTAAAACGAGTCAAAACGTTTTAGATCGGAAAAGACAAAGTCCAGGTAGTCCCTTTCTGTTTCGGTCTGTTTTCTTCTTCTGATGCCTAATGAATTGGACCCTGAGCCAGGTCCAGCACCAGCACCAGCACCAGCACCAGGACCAGCACCAGCACCAGGACCAGCACCAGCACCAGCACCAGGTCCAGCACCAGGACCAGCACCAGGTCCAGCACCAGCACCAGGATCAGCACCAGCACCAGGACCAGCACCAGCACCAGGACCAGCACTAGGACCAGCACCAGCACCAGCACCAGGACCAGCACCAGGACCAGGAGTGCCATAGTGGGGCACTATGGGGCACCCAGTTGCCTGGTTGTCACATGGCAAGTTAATGGGAGAGAACAGGGAACTTACGCACGGCGGCCTCAGCTATGACGTGCGTTCTGCCTTGGGTCCAATTAGTGTGTACGTAAGTTCAGCAAGTGTGTGTGTGTGTGTGTGTGTGTGTGTGTGTGTGTGTGTGTGTGTGTGTGTGTGTGTGTGTGTGTGTGTGTGTGTGTGTGTGTGTGTGTGTGTGTGTGTGTGTGTGTGTGTGTGTGTGTGTGTGTGTGTGCGTGCAGCCCTGTTATTGTGCACCATAGCAGCTGATTGGAGCTGGAATGTCTGGACTCTCCCAGCTCAACATGCCTTGGGTGGGCAGCCGCACACTTAACCCTTTCCTCCCAGACGACTTCAGAGTGGACACTGTTACTACAGGTCACACGTGCCAGGAGCTGGCTTGTATTCATTATGGCATAATACTTAACCCTTTCCTCCCAGACTATCTCAGAGTGGATACTGTTACTACAGGTCACATGTACGGCCAGGAGCTGGCTTGTATTCATTATGGCATAATACTTAACCCTTTCCTCCCAGACTATCTCAGAGTGGATACTGTTACTACAGGTCACATGTACGGCCAGGAGCTGGCTTGTATTCATTATGGCATAATACTTAACCCTTTCCTCCCTGACTATCTCAGAGTGGATACTGTTACTACAGGTCACATGTACGGCCAGGAGCTGGCTTGTATTCATTATGGCATAATATGGCAAAACATTTTGCATTGGAAATGAATATGTGCCCTCATGAGACATGTTTTCTCCGTACTGAACATGACCCCAAGGAGATGGAGGTTCCCTGTTTGGTCAACTTCAGGAAACGTTGTTTAACACTGCAGAACATTTGTACTTATTTGTGTGTATAAGATGTGTGTATAAGATGTGTGTATTTACATTTACATTACATTTAAGTCATTTAGCAGACGTCTAGAGTGACTTACAAATTGGTGCATTCACCTTATGACATCCAGTAGAACAGTCACTTTACAATAGTGCATCTAAATCTTAAAGGGGCGTGAGAAGGATTACTTATCCTATCCTAGGTATTCCATAAAGAGGTGGGGTGTATAAGATGTGTGTATAGGATGTGTGTATAAGATGTGTGTATAGGATGTGTGTATAAGATGTGTGTATAAGATGTGTGTATAAGATGTGTGTATAAGATGTGTGTATAAGATGTGTGTATGATGGTGCTTGCCTACGGAGCTGTGAGGGGAACGGCACCTCAGTACCTCCAGGCTCTGATCAGGCCCTACACCCAAACAAGGGCACTGCGTTCATCCACCTCTGGCCTGCTCGCCTCCCTACCACTGAGGAAGTACAGTTCGCTCAGCCCAGTCAAAACTGTTCGCTGCTCTGGCTCCCCAATGGTGGAACACACTCCCTCACGACGCCAGGACAGCGGAGTCAATCACCACCTTCCGGAGACACCTGAAACCCCACCTCTTTAAGGAATACCTAGGATAGGATAAAGTAATCCTTCTCCCCCCTTAAAAAAGATTTAGATGCACTATTGTAAAGTGGCTGTTCCACTGGATGTCATAAGGTGAATGCACCAATTTGTAAGTCGCTCTGGATAAGAGCGTCTGCTAAATGACTTAAATGTATATACATTTAAATGTATTAAATGTATAAGATGTGTGTATAAGATGTGTGTATAAGATGTGTGTATAAGATGTGTGTATAAGATGTGTGTATAGGATGTGTGTATAAGATCTGTGTATAAGATGTGTGTATAAGATGTGTGTATAAGATGTGTGTATAAGATGTGTGTATAAGATGTGTGTATAAGATGTGTGTATAAGATGTGTGTATAAGGTGTGTGTATAAGATGTGTGTATAAGATGTGTGTATAAGATGTGTGTATAAGATGTGTGTATAGGATGTGTGTATAAGATGTGTGTATAAGATGTGTGTATAGGATGTGTGTATAAGATGTGTGTATAAGACGTGTCTATAAGATGTGTGTATAAGATGTGTGTATAAGATGTGTGTATAAGATGTGTGTATAGGACGTGTGTATAAGATGTGTGTATAATAGGTGTATAGGATGTGTGTATAAGATGTGTGTATAAGATGTGTATAAGATGTTGTGTATAAGATGTGTGTATAAGATGTGTGTATAAGATGTGTGTATAAGATGTGTGTATAAGATGTGTGTATAAGATGTGTGTATAATATGTGTGTGTGTATAAGATGTGTGTATCAGATGTGTGTATAATATGTGTGTATAAGATGTGTGTATAAGATGTGTGTATAAGATGTGTGTATAAGATGTGTGTATAAGATGTGTGTATAAGATGTGTGTATAAGATGTGTGTATAAGATGTGTGTATAAGATGTGTGTATAAGATGTGTGTATAAGATGTGTGTATAAGATGTGTGTATAAGATGTGTGTATAAGATGTGTGTATAAGATGTGTGTATAAGATGTGTGTATAAGATGTGTGTATAAGATGTGTATAAGATGTGTGTATAAGATGTGTGTATAGGATGTGTGTATAGGATGTGTGTATAAATGTGTGTATAAGATGTGTGTATAAGATGTGTGTATAAGATGTGTCTATAAGATGTGTGTATAAGATGTGTGTATAAGATGTGTGTATAAGATGTGTGTATAAGATGTGTGTATAAGATGTGTGTATAAGATGTGTGTATAAGATGTGTGTATAAGATGTGTATAAGATGTGTGTATAATATGTGTGTGTATAAGATGTGTGTATAAGATGTGTGTATAAGATGTGTGTATAAGATGTGTGTATAAGATGTGTGTATAAGATGTGTGTATAAGATGTGTGTATAAGATGTGTGTATAAGATGTGTGTATAAGATGTGTGTATAAGATGTGTGTATAAGATGTGTGTATAAGATGTGTGTATAAGATGTGTGTATAAGATGTGTGTATAAGATGTGTGTATAAGATGTGTGTATAAGATGTGTGTATAAGATGTGTGTATAAGATGTGTGTATAAGATGTGTGTATAAGATGTGTGTATAAGATGTGTGTATAAGATGTGTGTATAGGATGTGTGTATAAGATGTGTGTATAAGATGTGTGTATAAGATGTGTGTATAAGATGTGTCTATAAGATGTGTGTATAAGATGTGTGTATAAGATGTGTGTATAAGATGTGTGTATAGGATGTGTGTATAAGATGTGTGTATAAGATGTGTGTATAAGATGTGTGTATAAGATGTGTCTATAAGATGTGTGTATAAGATGTGTGTATAAGATGTGTGTATAGGATGTGTGTATAAGATGTGTATAAGATGTGTATAAGATGTGTGTATAAGATGTGTGTATAAGATCACGCCGACGAAGAAGGTCAACATATTAAGTGGTCCGATCCGACTTTGCTTTTTTATTTGCTAATACTCTTACTTTTTAACTGTGCATCGTAGGGAAAGGGCTCGTAAGTCAGCATTTCACAGTAAAGTCTACAGCTGTTGTGTGACAAATAACATTTGATTTGATTTGGTAGTTAGAAAAGTTTGAATACACTTAGAGTTTATTAAATAAAACTAACTAATAAAAAAAACAGTGGTTGTGTTTTTCAGTAACTTTAAGGAAGTTTCTCTTCACCTCTTTCCCCACCTGTGACCCAAACAGACATGTTCTGTGTGTTAGTAAGTGTGAGGACGTGTGTGTTAATAAGTGTGAGGACGTGTGTGTTAGTAAGTGTGAGGACGTGTGTTAGTAAGTGTGAGGACGTGTGTGTTAGTAAGTGTGAGGACGTATGTGTTAGTAAGTGTGAGGACGTGTGTGTTAGTAAGTGTGAGGACGTGTGTGTTAGTAAGTGTGAGGACGGGTGTGTTAGTAAGTGTGAGGACGTGTGTGTTAGTAAGTGTGAGGACGTGTGTGTTAGTAAGTGTGAGGACGTGTGTGTTAGTAAGTGTGAGGACGTGTGTGTTAATAAGTGTGAGGACGTGTGTTAGTAAGTGTGAGGACGGGTGTGTTAGTAAGTGTGAGGACGTGTGTGTTATTAAGTGTGAGGACGTGTGTGTTAGTAAGTGTGAGGACGGGTGTGTTAGTAAGTGTGAGGACGTGTGTGTTAGTAAGTGTGAGGACGTGTGTGTTAGTAAGTGTGAGGACGTGTGTGTTAGTAAGTGTGAGGACGTGTGTTAGTAAGTGTGAGGACGTGTGTGTCGTTACCATCTCAACCCACTGGTGTGTTATATTTGTCCTCTTCTCTCCTTCTCTCTCCTCCTCCCTCCTTCCTCCCCTCCTCCATCCTTCAGCCCCTCCTCCCTCTTTCCTCTCCTCTTCCTGTCTTCCTCCTTCCTTCCTTCCCTCCTTCCTCCCCTCCTCCCTCTTTCCTCTCCTCTTCCTGTCTTCCTCCTTCCTTCCTTCCCTCCTTCCTCCCCTCCTCCCTCTTTCCTCCCCTCCTCCATCCTTCTTCCCCTCCTCCCTCTCCTCCTCCCCTCCTCCCTCCTTCCTCCCCTCCTCCCTCCTTCCTCCCCTCCTCCTGTCATCCTCCGTCCCTCCATCATCTAATGTAGAGCTGTGTGTGGCTCCAGGGCAGCCCGGCCAATTCCCACACTCCACCGCTCCTGTGCTGTCAGGTCCAATCAGAGTCCAGATCTGTGTCCCAAAAGATACCCTTTTACCTATATAGTGCACTACCGTTGACCAGAGCTCTATGGGCGCTGTAATGCTCTACATAGGGAATAGGTTGCCATTTGGGATGCAAACCCGGATCTGCATTCATTTTCAGCCACCTGTGCCAGGCGCCTCATTGCTACCCCAGACCAGCATGCCCCCCTCCCCCCTTCGGCCCTGGTTCGGCCACCGTCTCCCGGAGCAACTGTCACATGGTGTGCTGTGCAGGCCATTTGTCACCAATTGTCAGAGTTTAGCGGGGCAATGGTCTGTGGCGGGATGGGGGGATGAGGAGGAGAGGAGATGGGGATGAGGGGATGAGGGGATGGTGGGAGCGGGGGCGTGCGTGGGGGCTCTCTCTCTAATAGGATGAGAAAACTCCCCACTGAGAGGAAGCTGGGGCCTCTGATCGCGCTGTGTGTGTGTGTGTCTCAATCTGCCAGGACTCAATCCAGTGTGTGTGTGTCATTGGGGTGCAGTTGGGAAAATTTAAGCCCATAAGACAGGCAGACACACTCCTTACAAATGATCTCACACACACATGTTCAACCCACATATCTGTCCCACCATATCTCCTGCTGTTGCTCTCCCCTCCTCTTCTCTCTCTCTCTCTCTTCTACACACACACACACACACACACACACACACACACACACACACACACACACACACACACACACACACACACACACACACACACACACACACACACACACACACACACACACACACACACACACACACACACACACACACACACACACACTGCTTAATATCACCAATCATACTCACACAGTTACCATTACCTTACTTGATTTTTTACCATTGTTGTTTTTTATGGACCTGACCTGCTAGCCCTATATTGCCCGGGCAAGGTATTTGTTAGCATAGTGTGTTAGTGAGGTTGATGACCTGTTTATTTTGTTTCAATAACCAGTGACCTTTAAGAATGTCTGGGCCTGGATATCATTAAAAAGGAAGACACAGTCCTATGGGTATGTGTCCGTGTGAGTGTGGAGTTCATCTTACAAACTTCTTTTCAACAGGAAAAGGGCCTGCACGCTCCACCCACCATCCCAGCGCCCTTCACCTCACCCCAGTCCTGACCTCAGGGGAGATGGACGGTGGAGCCGGGGAGGTGTATCCTAGGAGT
>NW_026290966.1:277708-320208 GCF_023373465.1 Oncorhynchus keta
AAACAGGACCAGTGGATGAGTACTGTAGCCAAGCTATTTGAGTTTTGATCTGGCAGGGCGGCATATGTATCTCCGGGTTGGTGTCACTATATCCACACGAAGACAGTACTGTGAGCTCCCTCCACACACACGCGTGAGTGCACACACACACACACACACACACACACACACACACACACACACACACACACACACACACACACACACACACACACACACACACACACACACACACACACACACACACACACACACACAACGCTGTGTAACTCACTCTAGTCATGACAGTATAGTAAAGAATGCAGAGGCCGAGGCACAACAGAGATATCACTTCAAACCCACAGGCCGGAGTCTCAGATCCTTTCAGTGTATTGAATGAATGGAGATATGCTCTGATGGGCCACCTCAGAGCCATGCAGTCGCCCATCTCAAAGGGAACTGTTGATATCTGGGCTGTGTAGCGCTGTGGCAGCCTGAATGAGAGGTGTGTGTGGGACGTAGAGGGACAATCACAGAGAATGGACGGTGCTCAGTGCACCACTATTAGGCTGGAGGTGGGACACCCAGATCTGACCCTGACTCAACAAGAACTCTCTCTCTCATAAGAGTGAGTCATAGCCTGAATCTTCCCTTCCCTTCCCTTCTCTCTCTCTCTCTCTCTCTCTAACCTCTCTCTATTTCATTATCTCTCTTTCTTTCTACACCACTCTCTTTCTCCTCCCTCTTTCTCTCTCTCTCCTCTCTCTTCCCCTTCCCTATGTGAGAAGGTGAAGGGGAGCATTGTATTTGTCTGTGTGTTGATGTGTGGATGTGGATGGCAGAGTACCAGCAGACAGGCAGATGTACCTGGCTGAGCTGATAAGGAGAGTCGTAGGCAGCTTCTTCAACCAACATGTACAGCCACAATGTACAGCCAAATACGCACAACGTCAAGAAAGACAGGTACTCACAACTGTGATGTGTTGGCCATCAATGGTCTAAATCATAGAAGGAGAGATACGGGCCAGCCTCAGGCCCAGGCACCACAGACACACAGACAGGTTGAGGCCTGGTTTAGCAGGCTGATTCTGCTGCAATACTGGCTCAGCTTCAAGGTACAGGGGCCGGATTCACAAAAACCTTTAAGAACAAATATCTTCTTAACTGCCATTTTTCCTTAACTATAGACTTATGAAAGAAAGTTAAGCAACGTTGCTACTATTAGTTTCTTCCCAAGAAAAAAGTTAAGGAGAAATGGGATGAAAATAGTGTTTTAGGATCTCTTCTGGAAATGTACTTAACTTTAGGACTAAATCCTTGTCTTGAGAGCCCGAATGGATACTTTTGTAAACATGAACGTTTTCTTGCGCCACAGACACAGTTGGCTACTATTATATTTAAATATATTTAAATACAGCAAGAATACAGATTAAACACGCATTATCTAGCTAGCTAGTAATTAACAATATATTACAATATTCTAGAATGTGTTATATAGCTAGCGCTATCACATCAATTTGCAAAGAAGAACTTGGCTAACTTAGCTAACGTTAACGTCGTTAGCTATGTTGTTGTCTATAACGTTGTTACGTGTTAGCGAGCCAACGTAGCTACCTAACTTACCTGTCACGCAGTCCCTCTACCACCATCTCAATGATGGACGACACCTTCTCCCCAGCTGGTCCACATGAATGTTCTCTCAGCCTTCTTCTTAGCAGCCACCTTGATGTCGGACCACTTGTTTTTACACCGTCACTGTCCCTTGCCATTCCCCGATGGCAGAGAGACAGACTTCGACCCTCTCCCCTGTGGTATAGGACATAGTAGTGAGAGTAGAATCCCTGTGGTAGAGGACAGAGTAGCCAGAGTAGAATCCCTCGTGGTAGAGGACAGAGTAGCCCGAGTAGAATCTCTCGTGGTAGAGGACAGAGTAGCCCAGTAGAATCTCTCGTGGTAGAGGACAGAGTAGCCAGAGTAGAATCCCTCGTGGTTGAGGACAGAGTAGACAGACTCGGCCTCTCTCCCCTGTGGTAGAGGACATAGTAGTGAGAGTAGAATCCCTCGTGGGAGAGGACATAGTAGCCAGAGTAGAATCCCTCGTGGTAGAGGACAGAGTATCCAGAGTAGAATCCCTCGTGGTAGAGGACATAGTAGCCAGAGTAGAATCCCTCGTGGTAGAGGACAGAGTAGCCAGAGTAGAATCCCTCGTGGTAGAGGACAGAGTAGAATCCCTCGTGGTAGAGGACAGAGTAGCCAGAGTAGAATCCCTCGTGGTAGAGGACAGAGTAGCCAAGTAGAATCCCTCGTGGTAGACAGGACAGAGTAGCGTGGTAGAGGACAGAGTAGAATCCCCCTCAGAGTAGTGTGGAGAGAACAGAGTAGCCAGAGTAGAATCCCTCGTGGTTGAGGACAGAGTAGACAGACTAGGCCTCTCTCCCTGTGGTAGAGGACATATTAGAATCCTCGTGGTAGAGAACAGAGTAGAGTAGAATCCCTCGTGGAGAGGACAGAGTAGCCAGAGTAGAATCCCTCGTGGTAGAGGACAGAGTAGCCAGAGTAGAATCCCTCGTGGTAGAGGACAGAGTAGCCAGAGTAGAATCCTCGTGGTAGAGGACAGAGTAGCCAGAGTAGAATCCCTCGTGGTAGAGGACAGAGTAGCCAGAGTAGAATCCCTCGTGGTAGAGGACAGAGTAGCCAGAGTAGAATCCCTCGTGCGAGAGGACAGAGTAGTCAGAGTAGAATCCCTCGTGGTAGAGGACAGAGTAGACAGACTCGGCCTCTCTCCCCTGTGGTAGAGGACATAGTAGTGAGAGTAGAATCCCTCGTGGTAGAGAACAGAGTAGCCAGAGTAGAATCCCTCGTGGTAGAGGACAGAGTAGAATCCCTCGTGGTAGAGGACAGAGTAGCCAGAGTAGAATCCCTCGTGGTAGAGGACAGATTAGCCAGAGTAGAATCCCTTGTGATAGAGGACAGAGTAGCCAGAGTAGAATAGAATCCCTCGTGGTAGAGGACAGAGTAGTGAGAGTAGAATCCCTCGTGGTAGAGGACAGAGTAGTGAGAGTAGAATCCCTGGTGGTAGAGGACAGAGTAGCCAGAGTAGAATAGAATCCCTCGTGGTAGAGGACAGAGTAGCCAGAGTAGAATCCCTCGTGGTAGAGGACAGAGTAGCCAGAGTAGAATCCCTCGTGGTAGAGGACAGAGTAGCCAGAGTAGAATCCCTCGTGGTAGAGGACATAGTAGTGAGAGTAGAATCCCTCGTGGTAGAGGACATAGTAGTCAGAGTAGAATCCCTCGTGGTAGAGGACATAGTAGCCAGAGTAGAATCCCTCGTGGTAGAGGACAGAGTAGCCAGAGTAGAATCCCTCGTGGTAGAGGACAGAGTAGCCAGAGTAGAATCCCTCGTGGTAGAGGACAGAGTAGCCAGAGTAGAATCCCTCGTGGGAGAGGACAGAGTAGCCAGAGTAGAATCCCTCGTGGTAGAGGACAGAGTAGCCAGAGTAGAATCCCTCATGGTAGAGGACAGAGTAGCCAGAGTAGAATCCCTCGTGGTTTTGATATAGCTAGTCTGATGGCTATAATGTGTGAAAAATAACGAAATAACCAAATCCTATCATCCCTGTCACATAAGCTTATTTGTTAGTTTGAAGCATGTCACTAATGTCAGTGCCACATAAGAAGATATTTACGAAGTTCCTAAGGAAACTACTAATTCCTAAGAACATTTTGAGGAATTGCGTAATAAGACTAAGCATTTAGCCTATTAAAATGTTAATCTGACTACAGCAAAACCATGTGCTATCAAGTATTATACGTTTAGCTGACGGAGATGGAGAAATGGCCATGAGATGTGGATATCAAAGCAAGTTTGTAAAATGAATGGATTCACATACAAGACATAAAGCTTAATTACTGTATAAGGCAATACTGACATTAACAAAGCATCATTCTAAACATGTAGATCCCACGGATAACATACAAGACAAAGATCCTACATCCATATAGATGGCATACACAGAAGGTTGGTGGCACCTTAATTGGGGAGGACCGGGTTAGAGGGGGAGGTATGCCAGGTAGGAGTGAGAGAGGGATGAGGTTAAGGGAGATAGAGGAGAGAGGGAGAGAATCAGGGACAGTGGATGGAGGGTTGGAGGGGGAGGTATGCAAGGTAGGAGTGAGAGAGGGATGAGAAGAGAGTCAGGGACAGTGGATGGAGGGTTGGAGGGGAGGTATGCAAGGTAGGAGTGAGAGAGGGATGAGGGTAAGGGAGAGAGAGAGAGAGTCAGGGACAGTGGATGGAGGGTTAGAGGGGGTGGTATGCCAGGTAGGAGTGAGAGAGGGATGAGGGTAAGGGGAGAGAGAGAGAGAGAGAGTCAGGGACAGTGGATGGAGGGTTAGAGGGGGTGGTATGCCAGGTAGGAGTGAGAGAGGGATGAGGCTAAGGGAGGGAGAGAGAGTCAGGGACAGTGGATGGAGGGTTGGAGGGGAGGTATGCAAGGTAGGAGTGAGAGAGGGATGAGGGTAAGGAAGGGAGAGAGAGAGTCAGGGACAGTGGATGGAGGGTTAGAGGGGTGGTATGCCAGGTAGGAGTGAGAGAGGGATGAGGCTAAGGGAGGGAGAGAGAGAATCAGGGACAGTGGATGGAGGGTTGGAGGGGGAGGTATGCAGGTAGGAGTTAGAGAGGGATGAGGGTAAGGGAGAGAGGGAGAGAGAGAGAGAGAGAGAGAGAGAGAGAGAGTCAGGGACAGTGGATGGAGGGTTAGAGGGGTGGACAGGAGGGAGTGAGAGAGGGATGAGGGTAAGGGAGAGAGAGAGAGAGTCAGGGACAGTGGATGGAGGGTTGGAGGGGGAGGAGCAAGGTAGGAGAGAGAGGGATGAGGGTAAGGGAGAGAGAGAGAGAGAGAGAGAGGAGTGGATGGAGAGAGAGGTATGCCAGGTAGGGAGAGAGAGAGAGGATGAGGTTAGAGGACAGTGGATGAGGGTCAGAGGGGAGGTGTTAGATGCCAGGTAGAGAGAGAGGGATGAGGGTAAGGGAGGGAGAGAGAGAGTCAGGGACAGTGGATGGAGGGTTAGAGGGGTGGTATGCCAGGTAGGAGTGAGAGAGGGATGAGGGTGAGAGAGAGAGAGAGAGAGAGAGAGAGAGAGAGAGAGAGAGAGAATCAGGGCAGGCAGGTCAGACAGGTAGTGTTGGAATGTGACTCCCTGCAGGTATTATCAGGCTCAGGGCAGACAGAGCAGAAAGAAGAGCGATGTGTTGACAGATCACTCCCTGTCTATTGACACGTCCTTCCTCCCCTGAGGCTCTATATGATGAGACAGTCTCTCTGCCTAGTCTGCACCATCACCATGACAACCCATAGAGGATGTCAACATCTCAGTGATGTCATTGTGTGGGTGGCTGTTGGGAAGGTTTGCAGCACAGGTTAATTAAAAGGCATTGATTTGTAAACAGGCCACCTTCCTGCACTACCTCACCCTGGGACTCCCCCGGGCTGCTTCAGATAGACCCCATAGTAACTAGAGTAGCGTTGGAAGCACTGAGGTTACGAATCAGCAAAACAGTGAGAATGCTAGAAGTCTCTTGTTCTCACATCAAAAAGCTTAATGAAACACCACAGCTGTTTTGGTATGAATTATTTCCCATTAGTCCCTCACATGGAATGTAACTCTGAGCACACCTGTGACATTTACAGAACATGATAATATTCCATCATAGTTCCTGGTAGATCGGGACTTTGTTGACCACAAGATACAACTGGTTTCCTTTAATCAGATGGGCCTCCTGTCTCTGATTGAGCTCTGTGCCGTTCTAGAAGGGGAATTGCTGAGGGTTGGTGGAGTGTTGATTGATGTGTGGTCCTCTAATCTAGCCTGGTACTGTACTATATTCCAGACATGGGTTCAAATAGTTTTGCTTTTTGTTCAAAACCAATACTATGTGACTATTTGAGTGTTGGCTTGGGCCTGCCCGTAGTGCCAGATGGGCAGGGTTTCCAGATGTGGGACTATCCCATCGGTTCCATTGTGAAGGGAAAGCTCATTTGAAAGAAAACAACATACTATTTGAACCTAGGACTGTCTTTTAGTACTGGTGTCCAGCTGCATGCACTGTAGGCTGGCTCAATGTGATCCTCATTGCTGGAAGCAGAACTCCACTGCTCCATTGCTTTAACCTTGATCTCCTCAACACTGGTAATGTAATAATTGGGATAATTCAGATCCATCCAGATTCATCCACAACATCACGTTGAGTAAAGGCCCGCTGGATGGAATGCGCCTGTTGGCAACGCAATCTGCTCTGCTAGAGCCATCAACATTTCTGATGTCTTGATTTATTAACAAAGCCTGTCCTCTGATTCCAGAATATTCTGCTTTAGATTTATTCCATTTTGTGGGGGGTTTGTTGGTTCTATCATTTTAGGGGGGGGGTTTAGGCAAGAATACGTATTTTGAGTGCCTGTTTCCCAGAACAAGATTAAACCTAATTCTGGTCTAAAATGCATGGAGAGTCTTCATTGAAAGAGCTTTGAAGGTGCAGGACTTTATCTGTGTCAGACTTAACTGAGTATTTGAATGGGTCACTGTTTGGAATGAAGTGTGCATACGCTGTCTATTTTAGGACATCTTCAGGGATGTATGGACACTCAGTCATCTGCTCCTCTTGTTGTGTTTTCAGGGATGGAGAGAAGATGGCTACTGGATGTTCTCTGGACTGGATCCTGTATCAGCAGCAGCAGTGGAAGTTCCATGTTGCATCTGGCTATCATCAATATCATTTATTAATATCAGAATACAGACCTTTAGACTAATGTGAGGAGTGTTGTCCAGTGTTGTCCTCAGCCCCTTCTGGACAGGTACATAATGGGACACTTCACGTTTCCTCAGCCCCTTCTGGACAGGTACATAATGGGACACTTCACGTTTCCTCAGCCCCTTCTGGACAGGTACATAATGGGACACTTCACGTTTCCTCAGCCCCTTCTGGACAGGTACATAATGGGACACTTCACATTTCCTCAGCCCCTTCTGGACAGGTACATAATGGGACACTTCACATTTCCTCAGCCCCTTCTGGACAGGTACATAATGGGACAGTCCACTTTTCATCACATCCTCCATGGAAAGTTACAGTCCACTTTAACCACCAACACCCCTTGCCCCCATAACATACATGGGACAGTCTCACATTTCTTCTGGAATAAGACATGACAGTCATCCACTCCAGTTCACCCAATGGGATTCCAACAGAATGACTTTTATTCTACTGCACATGTCTAAAGGACTGCCTTTCTGTTTAAAACATCTATGACATCACACTGAGCTGCTGATGTACTTATTGAACATGATACATGTACTTGTATTTTCTAATTCACTATATTATGTCCTTATTGAAACTTGAAGAATGCTGAACAGGTCCATTGAAGATTTCTGAAGGCACTTCAATATGCCACTATTTCAACAACATAAAATAAGCCTGTATATTGAGACATGTTTACCTTCTCATTGTATCAAATGTGACAATATGACAGTACATTGCAGCACTTGCCACTTGTCAGGTCGCCATTGTAAACAATGATTTGTCTCACCTGGATAATTAAATGTTAGATTAAACAAATAATACATTGTTCCTCGCCAGTTTTGCAAACCAGTTGACATCTCTATCCAAACAGCTTCTATCCAAACAGTAAATGTTGACATGAATTAATTACTGCTGTCAGAGTGTCTTATCTTCTCATCTATGGTAGTTTCATAGATCAGTACGTCATGTTGTCTATCTGTCTGGAGAGAGAGAGAGCTAGATGAAGGGAGAGAGAGAGTGAGAAAGGGAGAGAGAGATTGCAAGTTCAAACCCCCGAGCTGACAAGGTACAAATCTGTCGTTCTGTTAACCCACTGTTCCTAGGCCGTCATTGAAAATAAGAATTTGTTCTTAACTGACTTGCCTAGTTAAATAAAATAAAGGTAAAACAAAGATGCATACACAGATCACAGATAGAGAGAGGGAGAAGAGAGAAAGAGAGAGGGAGAAAAGAGGTCTGAGGTCATCTGTGCTACCTATATCCCCCCATACGATGACAGCTTCTCCATCCTATAGGGGGAGATCAATCATTTCCAGGCCCAGGGACATGTACTAGTCTGTGGTGACCTAAATGCCAGAACTTGACAAGAACCTGACACCGTCAGCACACAGGGGGACAAACACCTACCTACAGGTGACAGCATTCCCCCCTCATTATGCCCCACAAAACCGGTTACAACTCCTGCCGCTCTGTCGGACGCTGGGTATGTACATAGTCAACGGTAGGCTTCGAGGGGACTCCTACGGTAGGTACACCTATTGCTCATCTCTTGGCAGTAGTCCTTTAGACTACTTTATCACTGACCTCAACCAAGATGTATGGATAAACCACTTCTCCAATATTTTTGTCTCTATAACAAAGAACAAACAGCAAAACCATGAACATAATCAAATACCGATCTTAGAATCAACTATTAAAGATTACCAGAACCCACTGGAATCTCCAATTACATAGAATGAACTGCTGGACAAAATGCGAACCCTCCAACCCAAAAAGGCCTGTGGGGTTGATGGTATCCTAAATGAAATGATCAAATATACAGACCACAAATTCCAAATGGCAATACTTAAGCTCTTTAACATCATCCTCAACGTTGGCATGTTCCCCAATATTTGGAACCAAGGACTGATCACCCCAATCCACAAAAGTGGAGACAAATATGACCCCAATAACTATCGTCAGATATATGTCAACAGTAACCTTGGGAAAATCCTCTGAATTATCATTAACAGCAGACTCGTACATTTCCTCAATGAAAACAATGTACCGAGCAAATGTCAAATTGTCTTTTTACCAAATTACCGTACTCTGCACCCTAATTGACAAATGAACAAACCAAAACAAAGGCACGGTCTTCTCATGCTTATTTTATTTTTAAAAATGTCTGGAAAGTGGTGTTGTGGGAAACATACAGCATTATAAAATCCATGTACACAAACAACAAGTGTGCGGTTAAATTGGAAAAAAAATCTTTCTTTCTTTCCACATGGTGGGGGGGGAGGGAGATGAGACAGGGATTCAGCTTAAACCCCACTCTCTTCAACATATACACCGCTCAAAAAAATAAAGGGAACACTAAAATAACACATCCTAGATTTGAATGAATGAAATATTCTTATGAAATACTTGTTTCTTTACATAGTTGAATGTGCTGACAACAAAATCACACAAAAATGATCAATGGAAATCAAATGTATCAACCCATGGAGGTCTGGATTTGGCATCACACTCCAAATTAAAGTGGAAAACCACACTACAGGCTGATCCAACTTTGATGTAATGTCCTTAAAACAAGTCAAAATTAGGCTCAGTAGTGTGTGTGGCCTCCACGTGCCTGTATGACCTCCCTACAACGCATGGCCATGCTCCTGATGAGGTGGCGGATGGTCTCCTGAGGGATCTCCTCCCAGACCTGGACTAAAGCATCCGCCAACTCCTGGACAGTCTGTGGTGCAACGTGGCGTTGGTGGATGGAGCGAGACATGATGTCCCAGATGTGCTCAATTGGATTCAGGTCTGGGGAATGGGCAGGCCAGTCCATAGCATCAATGCCTTCCTCTTGCAGGAACTGCTGACACACTCCAGCCACATGAGGTCTAGCATTGTCTTGCATTAGGAGGAACCCAGGGCCAACCACACCGGCATATGGTCTCACAAGGGGTCTGAGGATCTAATCTCGGTACCTAATGGGGTGGCAGGGTAGCCTAGTGGTTAGAGCGTTGGACTAGTAACCGGAAGGTTTCAAGTTCAAACCCCCGAGCTGACAAGCTACAAATCTGTCGTTCTGCCCCTGAACAGGCAGTTAACCCACTGTTCCTAGGCTGTCATTGAAAATAAGAATTTGTTCTTAACTGACTTGCCTAGTTAAATAAAGGTAAAATATATATATTTTTTTTAAATGGCAGTCGGGCTACCTCTGGCGAGTAGAAATGCCACCCCACACCATGACTGACCCACCGCCAAACCAGTCATGCTGGAGGATGTTGCAGGCAGCAGAACGTTCTCCACGGCGTCTCCAGACTGTCACGACTGTCACGTCTGTCACATGTGCTCAGTGTGAACCTGCTTTCATCTGTGAAGAGCACAGGGCGCCAGTGGCGAATTTGCCAATCTTGGTGTTCTCTGGCAAATGCCAAACGTCCTGCACGGTGTTGGACGTCGGGCCCTCATACCACCCTCATGGAGTCTGTTTCTGACCGTTTGAGCAGACACATGCACATTTGTGGCCTGCTGGAGGTCATTTTGCAGTGCTCTTCCTGCTCCTCCTTGCACAAAGGTAGCGGTCCTGCTGCTGGGTTGTTGCCCTCCTGCGGCCTCCTCCACGTCTCCTGATGTACTGGCCTGTCTCCTGGTAGCGCCTCCATGCTCTGGACACTACGCTGACATACACAGCAAACCTTCTTGCCACATCTCGCATTGATGTGCCATCCTGGATGATTTGCCCTCCTCCTCATCTCATATGTATATACTGTTCTCTGTACCATCTACTGCATCTTGCCATCTTGATGTAATGTATCACTAGCCACTTTAAACAATGCCACTTTTTATAGTGTTTTCATACCCTACATTACTCATCTCATATGTATATACTGTACTCTATACCATCTACTGCATCTTGCCTATGCCGTTCGGGCATCACTCATTCATATATGTACATATTCGTATTCATTCCTTTACACTTTACACTTGTGTATAAGGTAGTTGTTGTGAAATTGTTAGGTTATATTAGTTGTTAGATATTACTGCATGGTCGGAACTAGAAGCACAAGCATTTCGCTACACTCACATTAACATCTGCTAAACATGTCTTTGTGACAAATACATTTGATTTGATTTGGTCTAGCAGTTAGTAGGTATTTAGGCCCTGCCCTTCCTATTGGTCTATCAATTAATGTGTTCAGGCCCTGCCCATCCTATTGGTCTAGCAGTTAGTGGGTATTTAGGCCCTGCCCTTCCTATTGGTCTATCAATTAATGTGTTCAGGCCTTGCCCATCCTATTGGTCTAGCAGTTAGTGGGTATTTAGGCCCTGCCCTTCCTATTGGTCTATCAATTAATGTGTTCAGGCCCTGCCCATCCTATTGGTCTAGCAGTTAGTGTATGTTTAGGCCCTGCCCTTCCTATTGGTCTAGCAGTTAGTGTGTTGTTGGGCTTTGCTCCCTGGCCCGTTGTGTGGTGGCTGTTACTATGTGGGGTAATAATGACATCAAAGCAAGGCAGTCTGTCATCATGATTATTCATATTATCAAAACAAATAGATAAGACTTTATTTGGATAGTCCATCTGCAGACTATCAGTACCATTTCAACTAACTATCTACTAACCCTAGCTCTAAACCTAACCTTAACCCTTATCCTAACCCTAATCTTAACCTTAAACCTAGCCCTAACCTTAATGCTTACCCAAAACCTCATTCTAAACTTAATCCCAACTGTAACCTTAGCAAGCAGTTGTTTATCAACAGATAGTTTGTTGATAGTATAACCATGTACAGTCGCGACCTGCAGAGCCACCTGTTTTGAGCCCCACATTTTTAGGCAAACAAATGTACACTACAGTTCAAAAGTTTGGGGTCACTTAGAAATGTCCTTGTTTTTGAAAGCACATTTTTTGTTCATTTAAAATAACATCAAATTGATCAGAAATACAAGTGCAGACATTGTTAATGTTGTAAATGACTATTGTAGCTGGAATCACCTGATTTTTTAATGGAATATCTACATACGCGTAGAGGCCATTATCAGCAACCATCACTCCTGTGTTAGCTAATCCAAGTTTATCATTTTAAAAGGCTAGTTGATCATTAGAAAACCCTTTTGCAATTATGTTAGCACAGCTGAAAAATGTTGTTCTGATTAAAGAAGCTATACAACTGGCCTTCTTTGGACTAGTTGAGTATCTGGAGCATCAGCATTTGTGGGTTTGAATACAGGCTCAAAATATCCAGAAACAAGGACCTTTCTTCTGAAACTCGTCAGTCTATTCTTGTTCTGAGAAATGAAGATGTGAGAAATTGCCAAGAAACTGAAGATCTCATACAGCGCTGTGTACTACTCCCTTCACAGAACACCGCAAACAGGCTCTAACCAGAATAGAAAGAGGAGTGGGAGGCCTCGGTGCACAACTGAGCAAGAGGACAAGTACATTAGAGTGTCTAGTTTAGAGAAAGAGATGCCTCACAAGTCCTCAACTGGCAGCTTCATTAAATAGTACCCACAAAACACCAGTCTCAACGTCAACAGTGAAGAGATGACTCTGGGATGCTGGCCTTCTAGGCAGAGTTGCAAAGAAAAGGCCATATCTCAGACTGACCAATACATAGAAAAGATTAAGATGGGCAAAGAACACAGGCACTGGACAGAGGAAGATTGGAAAAAGTGTTATGGACAGACAAATCTAAGTTTGAGGCGTTCAAATCACAAAGAAGAACATTCGTGAGATGCAGAAAAAATGAAAAGATGCTGGAGGAGTGCTTGATGCCATCTGTCAAGCACATGGTGGAGGCAATGTGATGATCTGGGGATGCTTTGGTGGTGGTAAAGTTGGAGATTTGTACAGGGTAAAAGGGATCTTGAAGAAGGAAGGCTATCACTCCATTTTGCAAAGCCATACCCTGTGAACGGCGCTTAATTGGAGCCAATTTCCTCCTACAACAGGACAATGATCCAAAGCACAGTTCCAAACTATGCAAGAACTATTTAGAGAAGAAGCAGTCAGCTGGTATTCTGTCTATAATGGAGTGGCCAGCACAGTCTCAACCCTATTGAGCTGTTGTGGGAGCAGCTTGGCTGCTTGGCTGTGATTGGCTCGGTGTTTTGTCACTCATGGGGACACTACGTCATCGCCAAGTTCATGTCCTTAGTAAGGGTAGACATCCAAAATGTCAGCCCTTTGGGTCCTGCCATAGAGTTATATTACAAGTGCCCTTCCAAGAAGGCTCAGGTCATTGGCCACAGATAAAATGACGTCAAATCATGCTATATGGGGTGGCAGGGTAGCCTAGTGGTTAGAGCGTTGGACTAGAAACCGAAAGGTTGCAAGTTCAAATCCCTGAGCTGTCAACGTACAATTCTGTTGTTCTGCCTCTGAACAAGCAGTTAACCCACTGTTCCTAGGCTGTCATTGAAAATAAGAATGTGTTCTTAACTGACTTAGTTAAATAAAGGTAAAAAAATATGTACAGTAGCTTTGATTGGACTGATCATGTCAACATCTTACTTTCCAAGTCTTAGCTAGTAGTCATCATCATGAATCCAGTCTACTGGCAAATCCTTTTCCATTCTTGTCATATGAATTGAAATAATGAAGAGAAATTATAGATAAAACGTATCGGTGCTCATCGGCCATTGGGCGTAAAGATTACACAACAAATTGGAAATCGCAAATTCAACAACTAGTCGTTTGGAAGGTATCAGTGGCTAACTTCAAGCATTGCAAAGAAACCAGTAGCCTGCTATTCAATGGAGTGGCTGTGTGTGCTTTTCAGAGTTCCCACCATAAATCCAGAGAATGCCGGAATTTGATGACAAAGTTTGATGACAAAAGCGCCGCGCCACCTTCATGTTTAAGTGAGCACATCACAAGCCAAGGTGAGTCCAAAAATGTGCAAGGGAGATAAGTATGCTGTAGCTAAGAACGTCATACTCAGTGTATGTTGTGTAGTAAGCTGTTAGTAGCCCATGTGCCTCAACCTAATAATTTGATCTATTTTCACCTCTAATTTCGCCTAAGGTTCTGACTTGATTGTGCACATCTAGCCTATAACCTGATTTTGAGAAACATCATCATCTGATATTGGAAGAGGTTTCATTGTCTGCTTATATGCCCCCTTTATTTATCCTACAGTTCTGACTTGGTGTACAGGGAAAATACTGTAAGAGCAGCCCATGTTCTGCATCCTGTTGCTGTACATTTCAAAAGTGCTGAACACATTTATATTGACTATGTCCTTCGTCGCTCGCTCATTACTGTCTTAATTGAAATTATGGAATGCCTCTTATCCACTCATCGTTCCCTTATGCCATAGTTTGTACATCTCAATTGTCAGTAGAAACCATATTTGTTTATCAAGTCAGCCATACCAGCTATATTTTTTAAAAGGCAATAAATGAGGCTGAATGAATTATTTCGCTGCCAGACAAGGCAGCTCTGCCATTGGGACAGTTTAATGTTGGGCCCTAACAGTTTGTGGGCACCGCTTGTCACCGTTAAAGTGCAATTCATGTATTGTTTAGTGTTGTGTTGTGTTGTGGCTTTGCTGGCATTCATCTTAAACCATTTCTGGGGGTTTTCCACACCAAGATTTACATGCTAAAATCGCCACTGACCATATAGAGAATCTACAAATGGAAAACCCAGACTATCCAAATAAAGTGTGACCCAACAAATGTCCCCTTGGGGATTAAAAAGCATAAATACTCTATGATTATACAATCAGGTATCTTGTCTCAAAATGACAGAACCTGCCATTTGAAGGTCAGGAAATACCATTAAGAATCTTTACCCACTGTGTGAAAGAGTCTGTTAGAGTAAGAAACCGACAGTAATGTCATATTTCCCCATTAGGTCACATAGAGATCAAACTTTCTCTGACCTTAACATAATATGGTCAAGACTGTTATTGTGTAGGAGGTTGAGTTCCTGTTTAAACTATAGATATATGTATTGTAAATGTTTACTTCTAGGTTAAAGAAGGAAACCTATGACAGGTTCAGTGTTCTGAGTGTGTACAGTGTTCACAGAGAAGTGCTATATGTCATAATAGTACTCTCACTGTCTTGGTCAGCACAGGGAAATGTCCCCTAGAATTTCCCTCCCACTCACATGATGGGGTTATTACATGTGAGTGAGAGAGAAAGTGAGGCAGGAGAGAGACAATGAGAAGAGTTGGAGAGAGAGAGAGAGAGAGAGAAGAGAGAGAGAGAGAGAGAGAGAGAGAGAGAAAAGAGGTAGACAGAAGAGAGAGAGACAGAAGAGAGACAGACAGCAGAGAGAGACAGCAGAGAGAAGAGGGAGAAAGAGAGACAGCAGAGAGAAGAGAGAGAAAGAGAGACAGAAGAGAAAGAGAAACAGAGGAGAGAGAGTAGGAGAGAGACAAGAGAGAGAGAGACAGTTGAGATAGAAAGAGAGAGAGAGAGAGAGAGATGAGATAGAAAGAGAGAGAGAGAGACAGAAGAGAGAGAGAGAGAGAGAGAGAGGGAGAGAGAGAGAGAGAGACAGATGAGATAGAGAGAGAGGGAGAGAGACCCCGATCCTTGACTTTGGCGATGCCATTTACAAAATAGCCTCCAACACTCTACTCAACAAATTGGATGCAGTCTATCACAGTGCCATCCGTTCTGTCACCAAAGCCCCATATACTACCCACCACTGCGACCTGTATGCTCTCGTTGGCTGACCCTCGCGTCATACTCATCGCCAAACCCACTGGCTCCAGGTCATCTACAAGTCTCTGCTAGGTAAAGCCCTGCCTCATCTCAGCTCACTGGTCATCATAGCAGCACCCACCCGTAGCACGCGCTCCAGCAGGTATATCTCACTGGTCACCCCCAAAGCCAATTCTTCATTTGGCCACCTTTCCTTCCAGTTCTCTGCTGCCAATGACTGGAACGAACTGCAAAAATCACTGAAGCTGGAGACTTGTATCTTCCTCACTAGCTTTAAGCTCCAGCTGTCAGAGCAGCTCACATATCACTGCACCTGTACATAGCCCATCTGTAAATAGCCCATCCAACTACCTCATCCCCTTACTGTTTCTATTTATTTTTCTTTCTCCTTTGCACCCCAGTATCTCTACTTGCACATTCATCTTCTGCACATCTACCATTCCAGTGTTTAATTACTATATTACATTTACTATTAATTACTATTACTTCACCACCATGGCCTATTTATTGCCTTCCCTCCCTTATCCTACCTCATTTCCACACACTGTATATAGACTTTTTCTACTGTATTATTGACTGTATGTTTGTTTATTCCATGTGTAACTGTGTTGTTGTTTGTGTCGAACTGCTTTGCTTTATCGTGGCCAGGTCGCAGTTGTAAATGAGAACTTGTTCTCAACTGGCCTACCTGGTTAAATAAAGGTGAAATATATTAATAATAATAATGTTTGACTTAGTGAACCATATGGACACAGCGGGGGATGGGATATAAAGGATGAGGGTTATTAGGTGGTATGGTGAGGGCTTTTTGTGGTGCTGTTGAGGGAGGAATGGTGCTGTTAGGGGGGGGGGGGTTGCAATTATTCCTCAAGAGGACTTGTTTATTGTTGAGATAAAACAAAGCGAACCGAGCACAGGCTTCATTGCACTGTGCTTTAGCCTTTTGTACATGCGCTTGACAGATTTCTGACAAGTTGAAAGCGTTTCGAGGGATCTTATGAAGGAGCTGGATGGCAGGGGGGAGGAGGGGGCTTGGCACTGGTGTTTTGGAAGTTGTGTTTCATGACATCTTTATGGGCCTGCCCCACGGTCAACACCATTAGCATGTCCACAATGCGCCTCCCTGCTCCTGCCTGCCTGCCTCCTTTTTCCCCTTCTCCTCTTTTTGTTGTCTTTCTCACACACAACTCAGGGGGAAGAGTGACCTCTCTGCAGCTCTCAATTCACTGCTCCTCTATAGGGCTGAATGGACCGTCGTAACAAAAGGTGACATCATTTTCTCAAGGTTTGATTGGCCCCTACAGTGCCACAGGATGACATCATGCTGCCCCTCCGCCCCCCACCTTCCCCATTTGCTCTGGGATGCAGGGTTGCTGTGACAACAGCATTGGTGAGGTCCTGGTTCCAGGGCTGTGGGCAGGACTTGGCAGTGAGGGTTCGGCTCTATCGCCAATGGCATCCTAGTCTCTGTTGAGTGCAGTACATTTGGTCAGGACCCATAGGGCTTTGGTTGAAAGTAGTGCACTAAATAGGGAATAGGGTGTCATTTGGGACAGAGCCCTACTGCTTGGCGAGGCTTAATGAGCCCAGGCAGGCAGGAGTAACATTCGCCTTGTGTTTGTTGGTAAATATGATCAGATATGCTTAGACACATGCAGTCGTTGAGAAACATGTCTACTAACTCTCTACTAGCTAATAACTCTGGGCTGTGGAGCATACAGATATTTTGTGTGTTTATTATGCATTTTGTGTGTGTGTGTGTGTGTGTGTGTGTGTGTGTGTGTGTGTGTGTGTGTGTGTGTGTGTGTGTGTGTGTGTGTGTGTGTGTGTGTGTGTGTGTGCGTGTGCGTGTGTGTGTGTGTGCGCGTGCACCAATGTGTGCATGTGTGTGAGGAAAGTCCCATTGTGATTCATTTCCCTGAATTAATTCATTAAGAGGTGATAGCGATAAAAGGGATTTGCCCTCCTCTTCCTCCTCCTCTTCCTCTGCTAACCCTTTGTATTTCCTCAGCCAATCGCATGACAGGAACTAAGATTCTAACACATATGTGCAAATCCCCATCCCACTCAGTCCAGGTTTTGTTTGCGATGGAACTTTGCTTTTGTTCTCTTATTTACTTAATCAACACTAGTTAAAATTCACTCAATAAAGAGTCCAGTACACCATATCACTATAACAACCCTCACAGCCCAGTACACCATATCACTATAACAACCCTCACAGCCCAGTACACCATATCACTATAATAACCCTCACAGCCCAGTACACAATATCACTATAACAACCCTCACAGCCCAGTACACATATCACTATAACAACCCTCACAGCCCAGTACACCATAACTATAACAACCCTCACAGTCCAGTACACCATATCACTATAACAACCCTCACAGCCCAGTACACCATATCACTATAACAACCCTCACAGCCCAGTACACCATATCACTATAATAACCCTCACAGCCCAGTACACCATATCACTATAACAACCCTCACAGCCCAGTACACCATATCACTATAACAACCCTCACAGCCCAGTACACCATATCACTATAACAACCCTCACAGCCCAGTACACCATATCACTATAACAACCCTCACAGCCCAGTACACCATATCACTATAACAACCCTCACAGCCCAGTACACCATATCACTATAACAACCTCACAGCCCAGTACACCATATCACTATAACAACCCTCACAGCCCAGTACACCATATCACTATAACAACCCTCACAGCCCAGTACACCATATCACTATAACAACCCTCACAGCCCAGTACACCATAGCATCACACACAGCCAAATGTCCATTTCCCTCTTGGAAGAACTGGTAATGAGGTTAATTTGAGGTGAGGTTGATGGTGAGACTGGGAGCCAAACCTCACTGGTTCCAAACGTTCCCAAACTCTCCCTAGAATCACTGGAGTCGACTTGAAGGGAGATCCAAACACAATTACCACTCGGTCTTGGAATGGGCCCAGAGTGCTGCTTTAAGGGCTGTTGTCGTATGAGAGGAGGTATAGTTATACAGGGTAGCTGACTAGTCTCTGTCTCTCTCTTTCTTCCACACACACACACACACACACACACACACACACACACACACACACACACACACACACACACACACACACACACACACACACACACACACACACACACACACACACACACACACACACACACACACACACACACACACACACACAAAGATCTTTACTCTTATTGCTTCAGTTTGAAGTAGAAACTATGACATTTCAGCTCTTTCCTTTGGGAGATATTTCATCAATTCAAATAATGCAAGACTCATTATAGTGCAACGGTCCTGGATGATTGATTCACAATCTTTCCCTTTACTGCTACAGATGAATGTGCCTTTTATGTCCACCTTTTATTTCCTCTATCATTTTTCCTTTGGCATCACCCTCTCTCTCTCTCTCTCTCTCTCTCTTCACCCTCTCTCTCTCTTCCCCCTTTTCTTTATGGCACTCACCCTTTCTCTCTTCACCCTCTCTCTCTCTCTTCCTCTCTCTCTTCACCCTTTTCTTTATGGCACTCACCCTCTCTCTCTCTTCACCCTCTCTCTCTCTCTTCACCCTCTCTCTCTCTTCACCCTCTCTCTCTCTCTTCACCCTCTCTCTCTCTCTTCACCCTCTCTCTCTCTCTTCACCCTCTCTCTCTCTTCACCCTCTCTCTCTCTCTTCACCCTCTCTCACTCTCTTCACCCTCTCTCTCTTCACCCTCTCTCTCTCTCTTCACCCTTTTCTTTATGGCAGTCACCCTCTCTCTCTCTTCACCCTTTTCTTTATGGCACTCACCCTCTCTCTCTTCACCCTTTTCTTTATGGCACTCACCCTCTCTCTCTCTTCACCCTTTTCTTTATGGCACTCACCCTCTCTCTCTTCACCCTTTTCTTTATGGCACTCACCCTCTCTCTCTTCACCCTTTTCTTTGGCACTCACCCTCTCTCTCTCTTCACCCTTTTCTTTATGGCACTCACCCTCTCTCTCTTCACCCTTTTCTTTGGCACTCACCCTCTCTCTCTTCACCCTTTTCTTTGGCACTCACCCTCTCTCTCTCTTCACCCTTTTCTTTATGGCACTCACCCTCTCTCTCTTCACCCTTTTCTTTATGGCACTCACCCTCTCTCTCTTCACCCTTTTCTTTGGCACTCACCCTCTCTCTCTCTTCACCCTTTTCTTTATGGCACTCACCCTCTCTCTCTTCACCCTTTTCTTTATGGCACTCACCCTCTCTCTCTTCACCCTTTTCTTTATGGCACTCACCCTCTCTCTCTCTTCACCCTTTTCTTTATGGCACTCACCCTCTCTCTCTTCACCCTTTTCTTTATTTCAGAAAGCCACAGGACATGGTATGAAAGACAAAACGGGAAATATTATTGACATTACATTTCACTTTCACTCACTGTCCCTCAGGTTGTGGCAGGGGGACACATATTTCTCTCTCTCTCTCTCTCTCTCTCTCTCTCTCTCTCTCTCTCTCTCTCTCTCTCTCTCTCTCTCTCTCTCTCTCTCTCTCTCTCTCTCTCTCTCTCTCTCTCTCTCTCTCTCTCTCTCTCTCTCTCTCTCTCTCTCTCTCTCTCTCTCTCTCTCTCTCTCTCTCTCTCTCTCTCTCTCTCTGACTCTCTCTCTGACTTTCTCTCTGACTCTCTCTCTGACTCTGTGTGACTGGTGGTGCAGGGTGATTGAATGTGGTGTGCCGTAGCTGGCTCTGGCTTCCTTGAAGAGGCGGACATGGCTTCGTGTGGGCAGTTCTCTGCCAGCTTGCATGAGCCCACTCTGGATATCTGTTACAGCTGGCAGGGTGAGGGTGCGTGGGCGTGATGGGGGCATGACATATCATATAGCTGTACCACTGTATAGGGACTGGAGAGATGGTGGGAATCAGAAAATGAACTTATTTTTTTGTGTGGGAACAGTTCATTAATGAGCACTTACATTATCTTATTGATTGAAATGCTGTTTACTCATGAGGAGCAATATCTAAGAGATTGAGAACTATGAGATTGGAATATAGTAAACCTTATGGGTCAAATATCTTATTATCATTAGCTTTAATACCAAACCAACCTAGCAATTAAAACTGTTGAAAAGGATGTGAGAAGACTAGATACAGAGTGACTAGATAGAGAGTGACTAGATACAGAGTGACTAGATACAGAGTGACTAGATACAGAGTGACTAGATACAGAGTGACTGACTAAATATCCTGACTAGATGTAGAGTGACTAGATGTAGAGTGACGAGATATAGAGTGACGAGATATAGACTGACGAGATATAGACTGACGAGATATAGAGTGACGAGATATAGAGTGACGAGATATAGAGTGACTAGATACAGAGTGACTAGATACAGAGTGACTAGATACAGAGTGACTAGATGTAGAGTGACTAAATATCCTGACTAGATACAGAGTGACTAGATATAGAGTGACGAGATATAGAGTGACTAGATGTAGAGTGACTAAATATCCTGACTAGATGTAGAGTGACTAAATATACTGACTAGATATAGAGTGACTAGATGTAGAGTGACTAAATATCCTGACTAGATATAGAGTGACGAGATATAGAGTGACTAGATATAGAGTGACTAAATATCCTGACTAGATATAGAGTGACTAGATATAGAGTGACTAAATATCCTGACTAGATATAGAGTGACTAGATGTAGAGTGACTAAATATCCTGACTAGATATAGAGTGACTAGATGTAGAGTGACTAAATATCCTGACTAGATATAGAGTGACGAGATATAGAGTGACTAGACCCTTATTGATGTATCCATGTGATATGCACTTATCAGAATACATTTTATTTTATTTTATTTATTCTTGGTGAGAGATTTGCTGGGTGACACAGATGAGCCCGTTTCATGGCAAACCTTACCACCTCTCCCTTTCTCCTCCCCTCTCTCTGTTTCCCTCCTTTCTCTTCCTCTCTCCCCCTTTCCTAATCTCTATTGCATGGGGGTGAGAGAGGGTGGGAGGAGAGACAGGGGAGGGATGCAGGGAACAGGCCAAGGGCCTCGACTGACATCCATGGGAATCTGCACATCCATTCAGGGACAATTATCCCCGTCAATACAGGGAGCAGTGGCACAGGGCAGGAGGGGAGGGGGCAAGGCAGTGTGTGTGGGAGAGGGAGGTGGTGGGGCAACCAACATGGAAACCAAGCCATGAAGTGCCCAAGGAGCCAAGAGTTGGAGACTGGAGAGAGAGAGTGTGTGGAGGGAGAACGCATGATGATAGCTGGTAACTAAAATGGCCAACAGCTGGGAACTGGGGAGATAGTGTGTGCAGGGGAGAGTGTGATGAGAGAGGTAGCTATAGTGAGAAGGAAGAAAGTGAAACAGTTATATATTTCATATCTGACAGAAATCTTTATGTCTGAAAGATGACCTTTATGAGTCTACCAGAACTCATGTGTTTAAAATGAGTGTTTCCTTTCTGTCTGGTTTCTGGAGAAGTGATCATGTGAAAAAATAGTTTTGAGCAAGTAAATGTAGACACTGTTATTGACAGACTCCTTGTCAAGACATACTGTACACTTAGGTTCAGGTCATGTTCCTCTGAGCTTAGCCTTAGAGACCGTTGGTCCTGTCTCAGGCCTATTGGAAGACTGTTGTTAATGTGTTAATAGCGGATATAATCACAATGTGATTGACTAATTGTTCCTTATTTTTCATCATTTCAATTTTACAATGTCTGTCTGTCTGTCTTTCCATCCATCCGTCCGTCTGTGTGCGTGCGTCCTTGACATGTCTGTGTGTGTGCGTCCTTGACATGTCTGTGTGCGTGCGTCCTTGACATGTCTGTGTGCGTGCGTCCTTGACATGTCTGTGTGCGTGCGTCCTTGACATGTCTGTGTGTGCGTCCTTGACATGTCTGTGTGTGCGTCCTTGACATGTCTGTGTGCGTGCGTCCTTGACATGTCTGTGTGCGTGCGTCCTTGACATGTCTGTGTGTGCGTGCGTCCTTGACATGTCTGTGTGCGTGCGTCCTTGACATGTCTGTGTGCGTGCGTCCTTGACATGTCTGTGTGCGTGCGTCCTTGACATGTCTGTGTGTGCGTGCGTCCTTGACATGTCTGTGTGCGTGCGTCCTTGACATGTCTGTGTGTGCGTGCGTCCTTGACATGTCTGTGTGCGTGCGTCCTTGACATGTCTGTGTGCGTGCGTCCTTGACATGTCTGTGTGTGCGTGCGTCCTTGACATGTCTGTGTGTGCGTGCGTCCTTGACATGTCTGTGTGCGTGCGTCCTTGACATGTCTGTGTGCATGCGTCCTTGACATGTCTGTGTGCGTGCGTCCTTGACAAGACACACAGGCATGTTTGAAGGCTACAGAGAAAGACTTTGCTGGCGTTCCATCTGACCCCACATGCCAGTTCCCTCTCTCTGTCTCTCTCATCTGCCCTGGGCTCTTTCTGTAATTCAGAGGAAACGCTGTGGTCGCAGAGACAGGAGAGGGGGATTTCTGATCAGATTCATGGAAAACCAACGACACCTCTTCACTCCATTATATTTTCCAAAGTACAGTAACGTGATAATAAGATGGATGACCTCTGATCGCGGATTTGCTACCAACAAGATTCTCGTAACTGCAATATTCTCTGCTTTTCTGAAGCATGGCTTTCGGACAAGATAGCCCTCATGGCTATCCAGCTCCATGGATTCTCCATTCACCGATCAGACAGGACAGTAGAGTAAAGTAAAGTAGTCTTGACCCATTGTTCACCCTTTGTGGAATACCTGATGGTCAAATGCTGACCCTTCTACCTCCTGAAGGAGTTTTCAGCTGTTGTATACATTCCACCTCAGGACAAGAAATATAACAAGCTAGAAGTTAACAAACTGTATGAGGCTATAAACAAGCAGGAACATTTACATCCGGAGGCCGCCTTTCTTGTCGCTAGCGATTTTAATTTTGCGTCATTAACCTGTTAAGTCGACCCTCTACTTTTTCGAACATTCTGTTAAAAATCGCGCAACATTTCAGCGCCCTGCTACTCAGGCCAGGAATATAGTATATGCATATGATTAGTATGTGTGGATAGAAAACACTCAGACGTTTATAAAACTGGTTAAATCACGGCTGTGACTATAACAGAACGTGCGTTTCATCGAAAAGTGCAGGAATATCTGATCACTGAAAATGGAAAAAAATATCCATCCGCGACTTCAAGGAATTGTTCAAAGTGAATCGAATTAAATGAGGCCGAGATTGCAGTGCCTACAGCTTCCACACGTTGTCTAGAGTCTTGTCATTTGATTCGCAATTGATTCTTGGTCTAACCGAATCAAGGGAATCTCCGACCGGATGTTTTGGTCGAGCTCTCTCCAAGACATTTTTTCGAAACAGACACCTATAGAATTGACATCGCCTCCTGATGAATTGTATCGCTTATTAACGTGTACTAATACCTAAAGTTGCATTACAAAAGTATTTCGAAGTGTTTTGTGAAAGTTTATCGTCGACTTTTTGAATTTTAAAAAATGACGTTACGTTATGAAACGCAATTTTTTTCCGTTTATCACACAGTCTTCATAGATCGATATCTAGGCTATATATGGACCGATTTAATCGGAAAAAAGACCCAATAGTGATTATGGGACATCTAGGAGTGCCAACAAAGAAGATGGTCAAAGGTAATGAATGTTTTATATTTTATTTGTGCGGTTTGTGTAGCGACGACTATGCTAATTATTTTGTTTACGTCCCCTGCGGTTCTTTTGGGGTGTTACATGCTATCAGATAATAGCTTCTCATGCTTTCGCCGAAAAGCATTTTAAAAATCTGACTTGTTGCCTGGATTCACAACGAGTGTAGCTTTAATTAAATACCCTGCATGTGTATTTTAATGAACATTTGAGTTTTAACTAATACTATTAGCATTTAGCGTAGCGCATTTGCATTTCCAGAGCTCTAGATGGGACGCCTGCGTGCCAGGTAGGACCAAGAGGTTAAGACACACGATGCCCAACTTCCATCAACACATCTCCTTCGCCATTGGGGGCTATAAAGTCCTAGACTGTTACTCTACCCACAAGCAAGCATACATGGCACTCCCTCGTCCACCATTCAGCAGATCAGATAATGACTCCTGCTTCCGCTTTACAAGCCGAAGCTCAAACAGGAAGTACCCGTGACTTGCTCCTTTGAGAAATGATCTTCAGAATCAGAGATGATGCTACAGGACTGCTTTCCTAACCACTTCCGTCACTGATATCATAAGGAAATGCATCAGCATCGTTGTCTCCACAGTGAAGGTTTTCTGCTTCCCCAATCAAAAGCCCTGGAGGTTGGCGCTATGCTAAAGGACAGGGCTACTGCACACAGAGTTATCGCAGACAAGAAGTCCCGCTATGACCTCCGCAGAGTCATCAAACAAGCAAAAGAACAACATAGGAATAAGGTGGAATCACACTACACAGGCTGAGACTCCCGCCGCGTGTGGCGGGGGCTATCGTCTGTTACGGATTACAAAGGAAGACCCAGCCATGATCTGTCCAATGATGTCTCTCTTCCAGACGAACTCAATGCATTTTATGCACGCCTCGACAATAACAACACCGTACTGTGCATGAGGGACCCCACCGACCCAGAGTACTGGGTGATCTCGCTCTCTTAACCAGGTCAACACTCGCAACACCACAGGGCCTGACGATATTCCAGGGCGTGTTCTCAGAACATGCGCAGATCAGCTGGCAAACATAATTTTCAAGCACTCCTTGACCCAGACTGTAATCCCCTTGTCTCAAAATGACTACCATCATTCCTGTTCCCAAGAACTCTAAGGCTTCATGCCACAACGACTACTGCGCTGTAGCTCTCACATCTGTTATCATGAAGTGCTTTAACTTCTTGCGTCGAGCCATCCCGGATCCGGGATCGTGACTACAGCCTTAAGTCCATTACCATAATGCAACGTTAACTATTCATGAAAATTGCAAATGAAATTAAATCAATATGCTAGCTCTCAAGCTTAGCCTTTTGTTAACAACACTGTCATCTCAGATTTTCAAAATATGCTTCTCAACCATAGCAAAACAAGCATTTGTGTAACAGTATTGATAGCTAGCGTAGCATTTAGCATAGCATTTAGCGTTAGCATTCAGCAGGCAACATTTTCACAAAAACCAGAAAAGCATTCAAATAAAATAATTTACCTTTGAAGAACTTCGGATGTTTTCAATGAGGAGACTCTCAGTTAGATAGCAAATGTTCTGTTTTTTCCTGAAAGATTATTTGTTTAGGACAAATCGCTCCGTTTTCTGCGTCACGTTTAGTTATGAAAAAAACCTGTATCCAGGATTGTGTAAATCTATCCGCAAGCTCATTAGCATAACGCAACGTTAACTATTCATGAAAATCGCATATGAAATTAAATAAATCTATTTGCTCTCAAGCTTAGCCTTTTGTTAACAACACTGTCATCTCAGATTTTCAAAATATGCTTTTGAACCATAGCTAAACAAGTATTTGTGTAACAGTATTGATAGCCTAGCATAGGATTAAGCCTGGCATTCAGCATGCAACATTTTCACAAAAACCAGAAAAGCATTCAAATAAAATAATTTACCTTTGAAGAACTTCAGATGTTTTCAATGAGGAGACTCTCAGTTAGATAGCAAATGTTCAGTTTTTACAAAAATATTATTTTTGTTGACAAATCGCTCCGGGACCTGGCAGTGTGTTGCAGGACAACAACCTGTCCCTCAGCATCAGTAAGACCAAGGGGCTGATCGTGGACTCCAGGAAACGGTGGGCGAGCACACCCCCATCCACAATGATGGGCTGCAGTGGAGCGGATCGAGAGCTTCAAGTTCCTTGGTGTCTACATCACTAAGGACAGCGCATTATCCCCCTCAGGAAGTTGAGAAGGTTTGGCATTGTCCCTCAAATCCTCAAAAAGTTCTACAGCTGGACCAATGAGAGCATCTTGACTGGCTCGATCAATGCTTGACATGGCAACAGCACTACTCTCGATTGCATGGAGATACAGATGGTGGTGCGGACAACCCAGTACATCACTGGGGCAAAGCTCTCTGCCATCCAGGACCTCTCTATCAGGAGTCATTCAACTCCAGCCACCCAAGCCATAGACTGTTCTCTCTGCTGCCGCACGGCAAGCGGTGCCAGTATATCAAGTCTGACACCAGGCTCCTGAACAGCTTCTATCCACAAGCCATCAGACTGCTAAATAGCTAACAGAATGGCTACAGGGACTATCTGAGTTGACCCTTGTATTATATTTTTGCTCTACACAGTCACGCACACTGACACTCGAACACACACATAACATGCACACACACTTATACTAACTCACACACACACACACACACACACACACACACACACACACACACACACACACACACACACACACACACACACACACACACACACACACACACACACACACACACACACACTCACACACTCTCTCTCTCTCTCTCTCTCTCTCTCTCTCTCTCTCTCTCTCTCTCTCTCTCTCTCTCTCTCTCTCTCTCTCTCTCTCTCTCTCTCTCTCTCTCTCTCTCTCTCTCTCTCTCTCTCTCTCTCTCTCTCTCTCTCTCTCTCTCTCTCTGTCTCTCTCTCTCTCTCTGTCTCTCTCTCTCTCTCTATCTATCTCTCTCTCTCTCTGTCATATGTCACTCTGACAGTCCCATTTCACTCCAGTGCTCAGTATTCTGACTGGCTACACCACCTCAACCTCTCCAGGTCCTCCCCGCTTGGCAGGAACGTCGGGAATGTCATCGTTGCTCCCAACCCCGACGCCGCAGCGTTTGATCCACTGCCATCCGGTTGGCCACAGAGCTCCCATTCTGTCCAACCAGGGGGAAATTATGACCAATGATTTTCATTTCAGTATTTTTTTCACTCTAAAATATGAAAAGGTTCCAGCTAAGAGTGACTCAACGCGCTGGGTTTTAGATGACTGACCTTTTGGAGTTGGCGAAGTGGTGGGTGGGTGGGTGTGTGTGTTTGTGCGTTGGTGCGTGTGTGTGTTTGCGTGTGTGTGTGTGTGTGTATCTGTACATGGGTGTGTGTGTTTGTGCATGGGTGTGTGTTTGTGTGTTTGTGCGTGGGTGTGTGTGTTAGTGTGTGTGTGTTTGTGTGTTTGTGCGTGGGTGTGTATGTGTGTGTTTGTGTGTTTGTGTGTGTGTGTGTGTGTGTTTGTGTTAGTGTGTGTGTGTTTGTGTGTTTGTAGAATTTACAAACAGCTCTGTCAAAACCACACCCAGGATGTGTAGTTTGCTATCAGTGAGTCCATACGTGTGTGTGTTCCTGTACAATGTTGTACATGTACGTGCTCTACACGATGCCTCAGGGCCTCTCAGGTAGATGCTTATCAGTCAATCAGGCAGTAAGCCAGGCCCACCTCTTTCTCTCTCTCTCTCTCTCTCTCTCTCTCTCTCTCTCTCTCTCTCTCTCTCTCTCTCTCTCTCTCTCTCTCTCTCTCTCTCTCTCTCTCTCTCTCTCTCTCTCTCTCTCTCTCTCTCTCTCTCTCTCTCTCTCTCTCTCGTTCTGTCTGTCTCTCTCTCTTGCTTTTTCTTTCTGACAGTGGGAATTTTGTCCTTGTCAATGAATGATGGGTCTGCCTGCACGTTCTACTGTGCAGCCCCTCTGATTCTTGAAGGTGTGTAAATAATAGTTAGTGCCAGGGCCCAACGTCATCTTATTATGGGTTATGCATAACCTACCATCTTATTATGGGTTGTGCATAACCTACCATCTTATTATGGGTTATGCATAACCTACCATCTTATTATGGGTTGTGCATAACCTACCATCTTATTATGGGTTGTGCATAACCTACCATCTTATTATGGGTTGTGCATAACCTACCATCTTATTATGGGTTGTGCATAACCTACCATCTTATTATGGGTTGTGCATAACCTACCATCTTATTATGGGTTGTGCATAACCTACCATCTTATTATGGGTTATGCATAACCTACCATCTTATTATGGGTTGTGCATAACCTACCATCTTATTATGGGTTATGCATAACCTACCATCTTATTATGGGTTGTGCATAACCTACCATCTTATTATGGGTTGTGCATAACCTACCATCTTGTTATGGGTTGTGCATAACCTACCATCTTATTATGGGTTGTGCATAACCTACCATCTTGTTATGGGTTATGCATAACCTACTACCGCACCTGACTTGATGCAACGATTACCGGAAGACGAACAGGCATTTCTAGAAATTGTGAATTTACACATGTCCAGTGCCTTGCGAAAGTATTCGGCCCCCTTGAGCTTCAAACATAAAGATATAAAACTGTATTTTTTTTGTGAAGAATCAACAACAAGTGGGACACAATCATGAAGTGGAACGACATTTATTGGATATTTCAAACTTTTTTAACAAATCAAAAACTGAAAAATTGGGAGTGCAAAATTATTCAGCCCCCTTAAGTTAATACTTTGTTATCGCCACCGTTTGCTGCGATTGCAGCTGTAAGTCGCTTGGGGTATGTCTCTATCAGTTTTGCACATAGAGAGACTCAAATGTTTTCCCATTCCTCCTTGCAAAACAGCTCGAGCTCAGTGAGGTTGGATGGAGAGCATTTGTGAACAGCAGTTTTCAGTTCTTTCCACAGATTCTCGATTGGATTCAGGTCTGGACTTTGACTTGGCCATTCTAACACCTGGATATGTTTATTTTTGAACCATTCCATTGTAGATGTTGCTTTATGTTTTGGATCATCTTCCCTGTCCCTGCTGAAGAAAAGCAGGCCCAAACCATGATGCTGCCACCACCATGTTTGACAGTGGGGATGGTGTGTTCAGGGTGATGTGCTGTGTTGCTTTTACGCCAAACATAACATTTTGCATTGTTGCCAAAAAGTTACATTTTGGTTTCATCTGACCAGAGCACCTTCTTCCACATGTTTGGTGTGTCTCCCAGGTGGCTTGTGGCAAACTTTAAACCACACTTTTTATGGATATCTTTAAGAAATGGCTTTCTTCTTGCCACTCTTCCATAAAGGCCAGATTTGTGCAATATACGACTGATTGTTGTCCTATGGACAGAGTCTCCCACCTCAGCTGTAGATCTCGGCAGTTCATCCAGAGTGATCATGGGCCTCTTGGCTGCATCTCTGATCAGTCTTCTCCTGAAAGTTTAGAGGGACGGCCAGGTCTTGGTAGATTTGCAGTGGTCTGATACTCCTTCCATTTCAATATTATCGCTTGCACAGTGCTCCTTGGGATGTTTAAAGCTTGGTAAATCTTTTTGTATCCAAATCCGGCTTTAAACTTCTTCACAACAGTATCTCGGACCTGCCTGGTGTGTTCCTTGTTCTTCATGATGCTCTCTGCGCTTTTAACGGACCTCTGAGACTATCACAGTGCAGGTGCATTTATACTGAGACTTGATTACACACTGTTGGATTGTATTTATAATCATTAGTCATTTAGGTCAACATTGGATCATTCAGAGATCCTCACTGAACCTCTGGAGAGAGTTGGCTGCACTGAAAGTAAAGGGGCTGAATAATTTTGCACGCCCAATTTTTCAGTTTTGATTTGTTAAAAAAGTTTGAAATATCCAATAAATGTCGTTCCACTTCATGATTGTGTCCCACTTGTTCAAGGGGGCCGAATACTTTCGCAAGGCACTGTACACACACACATACTCATACACAGTCCCACAGTGTCTCTGTAGCTGTGTAGCAGAGCTGATAGTATTTATGTTTTAACATATGGCAGGGGACGTCTGTAGGTCCCATATTTATTTATTTAACTAGGCAAGTCAGTTAACAACACATTCTTATTTACAATGACAGCCTAGGAACAGTGGGTTAACTGCCTTGTTCAGGAGCAGAACGACAGAGCCTTACCTTGTCAGCACGGGGTAACCGTTCGGTCACTGGTCCAACGCTCTAACCACTAGGCTATCTGCCGCCCAATACGAATGAATGGTGCTCTATATTAATATTGGGGTTAAAGCGGAATGTCACATTTTGGTTGGACCTTGTGTGCAACTGAACAATAAAGTGATCATCACCTGTGAAGGTTTGTCTCTGTTGTTTATTTCACACTGTGGGACACATGGCTACTGTACAGCAGGATGACACAGGGCCGTAGCAGTACATACAGTACATACAGGCTATGCATTTATCTGCTTTTATGGCCCGTCTATAAGGGTAATTGAATACCAACGAACGACAACTATCCCTCATTTCACACATACGTTCATTCACGAAAACGCGCACATACACACACCGCACACACACACAAACATACACCGCACACTTAAATCCAAAATTAAATCTAGAATCAGCTTCCTATTTTGCAACAAAGCCTCCTTCACTCATACTGTCAAACATACCCTCGTGAAACTGACTATCCTACCGACCCTTGACTTCGGCAATGTAATTTACAAAATAGCCTCCAACACTCTACTCAGCAAATTGGATGCAGTTTATCACAGTGCCATCCGTTTTATCACCAAAGCCCCATATACCACCCACCACTGCGACCTGTATGCTCTCCTTGGTTGGCTCTCACTTCATATTTGTCGCCAAACCCACTGGCTCCAGGTCATCTATAAGTCCTTGCTAGGTAAAGCCCCACCTTATCTCAGCTCACTGGTCACCATAGCAGCACCCACCCGTAGCACGCGCTCCAGCAGGTATATTTCACTGGTCACCCCAAAATCAATTCCTCCTTTGGCCGCCTTTCCTTCCAAGTCTCTGCTGCCAATGACTGGAGCTAACGGCAAAAATCACTGAAGCTGGAGGCTCATATCTCCCTCACTAACTTTAAGCACCAGCTGTCAGAGCAGCTCACAGATCACTGAAAATAGCCCACCCAACTACCTCATCCCCATATTGTTATGCATTTTATTTATTTAGCTCCTTTGCACCCCAGTATCTCTACTTGCACATTCATCTTCTGCACATCTATCACGCCAGTGTTTAATTGCTATATTGTAATTATTTCGCCACTATGGCCTATTTATTGCCTTACCTCCCTTATCCTACCTCATTTGCACACACTTTCTATATACTTTTTCTATTGTATTATTGACTGTATGTTTGTTTATTCCATATGTAAACTCTGTGTTGTTGTTTGTGTCGCACTGCCTTGCTTTATCTTGGCCATGTCGCAGTTGTAAATGCATTGCGTATGCCAATGCATTGATTGTTCCATGGTGGTCGGCCTAAGGGAACTAAGGGAATGTCAAATGGGTAGACTAGAAATAGATTTTCATCTCAATATCCTGAAACTCTAGGACACCACCAATGTAGATACCTCGGGCAGTTAACTTATGAAGTTGCCTTTGTATCCAGGGATATCTGTGTTCTGTTTATCTCTCCTGACAGTGTCTGTCACATTTGCCCATTTGGCCTATATTGACATGAACCTCATGCAATTCATCTGGTTGATTTCACAACAAATACTGAACTTTATTCTGACTGTCAGATGTTTATGTCTGCGGATTTTGATTCGACATTGGAGTCCAATAATGATTTTCAATCAGGACTATAAAATGCGTTGCCAATACTACAACTAATGCAATTTCAACCACACTACTAGTCAATATTAATATTCATGTTGGTGACTATGATAGCCAAGAAGATCATGCATCTCGTGGGGAGAAATCAGAAACTTTACTGGCAGAATTAGGCAGCTCTGTTTTCCCTGAACGCAGCCTGATTATAATAGGGATCTTTACCATCCTCCATTGTGTGTTCAAAGGAAGCTTTGTCTTCAAGAACAATCTACATGAAACATAGTCCAGAAGGTTGATGGTGTCTGATAGCTATCTATCTGGATCAGCACCCAGAATTACATTGTCCTGTTCTTTTACTCTCTTTGGTCATTCAATCTTCTCCGTAACACTTGGAAATATGAGATGTGATGCATGGCTGATAATGATATCACAGGCTTCATTCAATCAATCATTTCAGAGTGAAATGTTATTTCCGATATAGCCAACATATGCATTGTTTAGTTTACAGCGAATGAGGTCCCCACGAACATGTGAACATTACCATTCAATCGAGCGGAACTGAACGGTTTTGGGGGAAATAGATCACTGTTTGAGTATGTTGATGAAATTGTTTGAATGAGTATCTGGAAATGTATGTCTGGTCATACAGGTTGTTATAGTGAGAGGTAATCAGAGGCAATGACAAGCTGATAAAGACAAATGAACATCAGTAGCAAAGGAGCCAAGTTTAAAAACATCTGTTTCTTACAAACTGGCTTACTGAGGCCAGAATTCAATCCAAGGCGCTTTGTTGACATTTAAAGGTAATGTCTGATTGATCATCTGCAGCGTTTTACCTTGAATGTGATCTCCGTGAACGGCGGAAACATTACCTTTAAAAGGTGCCTTGTCGACGGCGCTATAACTCGCCTCATCCCTTTTCATCACTACTGGGACATCAGGCCGCAAGGCCTCTATATAGTCCAGTTACATGATTATATGAATCAACTGACAAGTAGGACATTACTTCACTTCTTAATTTTGAAGTTGAATATACATGATATTCATGAATATACATGAGGATCTGAGAAAATGCCAAAGACAAAAAAAAATCATTTTCACTTGAGGTGACCTCTAGTGTTAAAGTTGAAGTTGAACTTGTCCAGGAGGTTCTAGGCGATTCTTAGCACTCCTTGTATTAGACATCTCAGCAGCATGGTGACCACATTCTATCCAGGGAGGTCTCTGCATCTATACACATTCTGAAACGTGCTTCTTGTCATTTGACTGTAGGGCTGATTTTAGGATGCCTCTTTATTATAACTTGATTATCTAAATGACCACAGTGGTCTCAGACTTGATTGACCAGAGTCTGGTTATATTGCCTTAATGATCATACTGCAATATAACTACAAGATGCACAGTAGAACTTAGATCCAAGCTAAACCTTTTTAAGATGCATAGTGGAAAGAAACGAGGTGACCTACCGGCTCTCTTAAAAACCCTGAAAATAGATTTTTCAAAACCAGGGGAACCATGGGAATTGTAAAATAATTTGCCCAAGGGCTATTTTGGATTCAGATTCTACAGATACTCTAAGGACACCCAGTCCTAGCCAAGGACACAAATCTACATATCAAATTGTAATCTATCTCGACTATGACACGTTCATGAACTGGAACTGAAATATGGTTAATTTCAGAACATATTATTATTAAATGCTGAATCATTTTGTGGACCTCTCTCCATTTAGCGTTAGCTCTGAGTAGTAGCTCTGTTGCCATTTGGAAGTATGTTTGCATCCCAAATGGCATCCTATTCCCTACATAGTGCACTACCTTTGACCAGGGCCTATAGGGCTCTAATTAAAATGAGTGGTTTATGTAGGGAATAGGGTGCCATTTGGGACATAGTTTCTCTGGAAAAGACTCAGTGAATCCATTTGCTAAAACAACATGATAATTGAACTAACCAGCTCCCTGGAGTTTATTTTTACAGCACTCAGACACAAATATGAATTCACTTATTGGAGAGAAAATGTTATTTGGAATGCAAAAGCACTATGGCTGTGGACATTGTCCAGACACTGAGGGCCTTGTTGTAACCTTATGGCAGCGTTTGTCTGGGACGAGGTGTGATACATCAGACATCCACAGTTAGGCCAGATGGAAAAGAAGCCCTCTTTACCTAATGGTGTGTCTCGCCAAGCAGCGCCGGGCTGAAGAATTACTCCTCGATTAGAAAGATGTGATTCACCCCAAAGGCTGCAGCTTCATGACTTTGAAAAACGGGGTGTTTATGCGGAGGCACGTTTTGATTTTGGGAGCCGGTATGACCACACATTAAGTAGAGATTATAAGTGGAGCATTAGGGAAGATGCCTGACATTAAACAACTAGTGAGAAAGCTGTGCAGCGACAGGCAGTGTGTGTGTCTTGTCCCTAGAAATGTACTAAACTTTCAAAGGACAAGGACCGGGGTGTCTACCACCGCTGTCAAGGTGCCACGGTGTTGATGGACACTGGCTCTGTGTGTTGTTTGTGTGTGTGTGTGTGTGTGTGTGTGTGTGTGTGTGTGTGTGTGTGTGTGTGTGTTGTGTGTGTGTGTGTGTGTGTGTGTGCAGTCCTGCCTTGTTTCTCTATTGAGAGGGTAAATAACCATTTTACTGAAGATCAATTGTTTGTGTGTGAAAATTTGTTCAGGTGTGGGATTTTTCCTTCGTGTGTGTGAGAAACTTGAACCTTTAGAGAAATCTATGATTGAGAATCTGCATGTTTAAAGAAACTCCCTCATTAAATCTTCCTGAGAATGGCTATTGGTCTATAGTCCCATGCACCTCAGACTGAATGACAAATTAGTGTCATTAGCCTCAAAGGTAGCCTCATTGTGATTGGTCAACTGTTGGGGTTAGCCCGCCCTCATGTAGGTTCTCATGGGAAACGGTGTAAATTGTGTAAGCCGTGTTTGTTAATATCCTCAGAATGGGATTGGAGCTCCCCGTTTAGCTTAATAAACCTGCTCCTAAAGCAGCTTAACACGTTTCTTTCTCAGCTGCTTCACGTGTTACAATGATGCACGACATCCGTTCATTGGGTTGATTACGTTCTGTACCGTTTCCTTCCAGGGGGATCATTCATACAGGTGAAAGGTTCAGGATATCATAGATAGAAATGTACAGTACAGAGTGTACAATTGACTATATTTTCCATGCTGAGGAATAATGTTTGTTCTGAACATTATATTTCTATCTGAGCATTCTGTAATATCACAACCCCCGTGACATTACTTATTTCAGTTCAACTTTAGGTTACATTACTTATTTCAGTTCAACTTTAGGTTACATTACTTATTTCAGTTCAACTTTAGGTGACATTAGTTATTTCAGCTCAACTTTAGGTGACATTAGTTATTTAGTTATCATATTGCCCGAGATGGCATAGCAGTTCAGACGTCTTTTGTCCTCGTCTTGTCGTGTCCTGTATATATATATATTTACAACTTTTTTTCACGTACATTTTATTTTTATTTTCCATCAACTCATCTTCAAAACACTCTCCTGCAACCCGCCTCACCAATTTATATTTATAAATAAGTATTATTTACCTCAAATCTGCAATCCTCCAAGAAGCTAGCCAGAAGCTAGCCAGAAACTCCAAGAAGCTAGCCAGAAACTAACCAGAAGCTAGCCAGGAGCTAGCTAGAAGCTAATCAGAAGCTAGTTCAGAAGCTAGTTAGCTTCTTTACTGGCAAATCGTTAGTATTCAGCTAACCACGGTTTGTGGTCATCAGCTATCCTTTAGCTCGAAAATCTATCGCCAGTTTTGTACGGCGCAGCGCGGCTCGGAACGGAACATACCGGACCATTTTTTCTCTCCATGTCCTTGGATTTGCTCTCTGGACATTCATTCCTGGATCTCACAGCTAGCTAGCTGCTATCCGTGTGTCTATCTGCTCTCGTCGATTCCGGAGCAAACATCAATTACTCCGGAGCTAGCCAGCTCCGTCAATCACTCCTGAGCTCTGTCAATCACTCCTGGGCTGCAGTCACCTATCCGGACCCGTTTTACTGCCTACGTGGAGCCCCACCGGGCCTTCACAACTGGACTGCCGACGTTATCTACCCGAAGGAGATCCGGCTGGCTCCTCCGTCGCGACGTTACCTGAACGCCCATCTGCGGCCTGCTAACCGTTAGCTGTCTTACCGGCTGCTCTCAGAATAGACAATCGGACAATTTATTTATTTTTATTATTATTATGTTTCTTCTTGGGCCTCTATAACTATATCTATTGTTTTTATTTTATTTTTGTTGTTGTGTGATTTGGACTAATCCCCTCTACCACACGGAACCCCACTAATCTACTGACGGAACGCAAGAGGTGGCTAACAACAGACCTCCATCCTATGCTAGCTTGCTACCGATGTCCTGGCTAGCTGTCTAAATCGCCGTGACCCCCAAACCAACCACTCCACTCACTGGACTCTTTTGATCACTCGACTAAGGATGCTTCTCCTTAATGTCAATATGTCTTGTCCATTGCTGTTCTGGTTAGTGTTTATTGGCTTATTTCACTGTAGAGCCTCTAGTCCTGCTCACTATACCTTATCCAATTTATTAGTTCCACCACCCACACTTGCAATGACATCTCCTGGTTTCAATGATGTTTCTAGAGACAATATCTCTCCCTTCATCACTCAATACCTAGGTTTACCTCCACAGTATTCACATCCTACCATACCTTTGTCTGTACATGTTCCTCTGGCGATGTAGAGGTGAATCCAGGCCCTGCAGTTCCTAGCTCCACTCCTATTCCCCAGGCGCTCTCTTTTGATGACTTCTGTAACCGTAATAGCCTTGGTTTCATGCATGTTAACATTAGAAGCCTCCTCCCTAAGTTTGTTCTATTCACTGCTTTAGCACACTCTGCCAACCCGGATGTTCTAGCTGTGTCTGAATCCTGGCTTAGGAAGACCACCAAAAATTCTGAAATTTTAATTCCAAATTACAACATTTTCAGACAAGATAGAACTGCCAAAGGGGCGGTGTTGCAATCTACTGCAAAGATAGCCTGCAGAGTTCTGTCCTACTATCCAGGTCTGTACCCAAACAATTTGAACTTCTACTTTTAAAAATCCACCTCTCTAAAAACAAGTCTCTCACCGTTGCCGCCTGCTATAGACCACCCTCTGCCCCCAGCTGTGCTCTGGACACCATATGTGAACTGATTGCCCCCCATCTATCTTCAGAGCTCGTGCTGCTAGGCGACCTAAACTGGAACATGCTTAACACCCCAGCCATCCTACAATCTAAACTTGATGCCCTCAATCTCACTCAAATTATCAATGAACCTTCCAGGTACCCCCCCAAAGCCTTAAACACGGGCACCCTCATAGATATCATCCTAACCAACTTCCCCTCTAAATACACCTCTGCTGTCTTCAACCAAGATCTCAGCGATCACTGCCTCATTGCCTGCATCCGTAATGGGTCAGCGGTCAAACGACCTCCACTCATCACTGTAAAACGCTCCCTGAAACACTTCAGCGAGCAGGCCTTTCTAATCGATCTGGCCGGGGTATCCTGGAAGGATATTAATCTCATCCCGTCAGTAGAGGATGCCTGGATATTTTTTTTAAATGCCTTCCTAACCATCTTAAATAAACATGCCCCATTCAAGAAATTTAGAACCAGGAACAGATATAGCCAGCCCTTGGTTCTCCCCAGACCTGACTGCCCTTAACCAACACAAAAACATCCTATGGCGTTCTGCATTAGCATCGAACAGCCCCCGTGATATGCAGTTGTTCAGGGAAGCTAGAAACCGTTATACACAGGCAGTTAGAAAAGCCAAGGCTAGCTTTTTCAAGCAGAAATTTGCTTCCTGCAACACTAACTCAAAAAAGTTCTGGGACACTGTAAAGTCCATGGAGAATAAGAACACCTCCTCCCAGCTGCCCACTGCACTGAAGATAGGAAACACTGTCACCACTGATAAATCCACCATAATTGAGAATTTCAATAAGCATTTTTCTACGGCTGGCCATGCTTTCTACCTGGCTACTCCTACCCAGGTCAACAGCACTGCACCCCCAACAGCAACTCGCCCAAGCCTTCCCCATTTCTCCTTCTCCCAAATCCATTCAGCTGATGTTCTGAAAGAGCTGAAAAATCTGGACCCCTACAAATCAGCTGGGCTAGACAATCTGGACCCTTTCTTTCTAAAATTATCTGCCGAAATTGTTGCCACCCCTATTACTAGCCTGTTCAACCTCTCTTTCGTGTCGTCTGAGATTCCCAAAGATTGGAAAGCAGCTGGGGTCATCCCCCTCTTCAAAGGGGGGGGACACTCTTGACCCAAACTGCTACAGACCTATATCTATCCTACCATGCCTTTCTAAGGTCTTACATTTACATTTACATTTAAGTAATTTAGCAGACGCTCTTATCCAGAGCGACTTACAAATTGGTGCATTCACCTTATGACATCCAGTGGAACAGTCACTTTACAATAGTGCATCTAAATCTTAAAAGGGGGGGGGGTGAGAAGGATTACTTATCCTATCCTAGGTATTCCTTAAAGAGGTGGGGTTTCAGGTGTCTCCGGAAGGTGGTGATTGACTTCGCTGTCCTGGCGTCGTGAGGGGGCTTGTTCCACCATTGGGGGGCCAGAGCAGCGAACAGTTTTGACTGGGCTGAGCGGGAACTGTACTTCCTCAGTGGTAGGGAGGCGAGCAGGCCAGAGGTGGATGAACGCAGTGCCCTTGTTTGGGTGTAGGGCCTGATCAGAGCCTGGAGGTACTGAGGTGCCGTTCCCCTCACAGCTCCGTAGGCAAGCACCATGGTCTTGTAGCGGATGCGAGCTTCAACTGGAAGCCAGTGGAGAGAGCGGAGGAGCGGGGTGACGTGAGAGAACTTGGGAAGGTTGAACACCAGACGGGCTGCGGCGTTCTGGATGAGTTGTAGGGGTTTAATGGCACAGGCAGGGAGCCCAGCCAACAGCGAGTTGCAGTAGTCCAGACGGGAGATGACAAGTGCCTGGATTAGGACCTGCGCCGCTTCCTGTGTGAGCCAAGTCAACAAACAGATTACCGACCATTTCGAATCTCACCATACCTTCTCTGCTATGCAATCTGGTTTCAGAGCTGGTCATGGGTGCACCTCAGCCACGCTCAAGGTCCTAAACGATATCTTAACCGCCATCGATAAGAAACATTACTGTGCAGCCGTATTCATTGATCTGGCCAAGGCTTTCGACTCTGTCAACCACCGCATCCTCATCGGCAGACTCGACAGCCTTGGTTTCTCAAATGATTGCCTCGCCTGGTTCACCAACTACTTCTCTGATAGAGTTCAGGGGGTGCCACAGGGTTCAATTCTTGGACCGACTCTCTTCTCTGTATACATCAATGAGGTCGCTCTTGCTGCTGGTGAGTCCCTGATCCACCTCTACGCAGACGACACCATTCTGTATACTTCCGGCCCTTCTTTGGACACTGTGTTAACAACCCTCCAGGCAAGCTTCAATGCCATACAACTCTCCTTCCGTGGCCTCCAATTGCTCTTAAATACAAGTAAAACTAAATGCATGCTCTTCAACCGATCGCTACCTGCACCTACCCGCCTTTCCAACATCACTACTCTGGACGGCTCTGACTTAGAATACGTGGACAACTACAAATACTTAGGTGTCTGGTTAGACTGTAAACTCTCCTTCCAGACCCATATCAAACATCTCCAATCCAAAGTTAAATCTAGAATTGGCTTCCTATTTCGCAACAAAGCATCCTTCACTCATGCTGCCAAACATACCCTTGTAAAACTGACCATCCTACCAATCCTCGACTTTGGCGATGTCATTTACAAAATAGCCTCCAATACCCTACTCAACAAATTGGATGCAGTCTATCACAGTGCAATCCGTTTTGTCACCAAAGCCCCATATACTACCCACCATTGCGACCTGTACGCTCTCTTTGGCTGGCCCTCGCGTCATACTCGTCGCCAAACCCACTGGCTCCATGTCATCTACAAGACCCTGCTAGGTAAAGTCCCCCTTATCTCAGCTCGCTGGTCACCATAGCATCTCCCACCTGTAGCACACGCTCCAGCAGGTATATCTCTAGTCACCCCCAAAACCAATTATTTCTTTGGCCGCCTCTCCTTCCAGTTCTCTGCTGCCAATGACTGGAACGAACTACAAAAATCCCTGAAACTGGAAACACTTATCTCCCTCACTAGCTTTAAGCACCAACTGTCAGAGCATCTTACAGATTACTGCACCTGTACATAGCCCACCTATAATTTAGCCCAAACAACTACCTCTTTCCCAACTGTATTTAATTTATTTATTTATTTTGCTCCTTTGCACCCCATTATTTTTATTTCTACTTTGCACATTCTTCCATTGCAAAACTACCATTCCAGTGTTTTACTTGCTATATTGTATTTACTTTGCCACCATGGCCTTTTTTGCCTTTACCTCCCTTCTCACCTAATTTGCTCACATTGTATATAGACTTGTTTATACTGTATTATTGACTGTATGTTTGTTTTACTCCATGTGTAACTCTGTGTTGTTGTATCTGTCGAACTGCTTTGCTTTATCTTGGCCAGGTCGCAATTGTAAATGAGAACTTGTTCTCAACTTATTTTTTTTATTTCAGTTCAACTTTAGGTTACATTACTTATTTCAGTCCAATTTAGGTGACATTAGTTATTTAAGGTCAACTTTAGGTGACATTAGTTATTTCAGCTCAACTTTAGGTGACATTAGTTATTTAAGGTCAACTTTAGGTTACATTACTTATTTCAGTTCAACTTTAGGTGACATTAGTTATTTCAGTTCAACTTTAGGTGACATTAGTTATTTAAGGTCAACTTTAGGTGACATTAGTTATTTCAGTTCAACTTTTGGTGACATTAGTTATTTAAGGTCAACTTTAGGTTACATTACTTATTTCAGTCCAATTTAGGTGACATTAGTTATTTAAGGTCAACTTTAGGTGACATTACTTATTTCAGTTCAACTTAGGTGATATTACTTATTTCACTTTGCATACTGAAAATATGATAGCTTGATGCCTTCAAGAAAGAACACAGAGAACATCTCTGTATGTCAACAGTTCAGCTTCCTTTACCTCTATAATTCAACTTCTCGGGTTTCATGTCCTCTGTTCACCCCCTGTTCTGTTCTCAGAAAAAAAGATGCAGGGAACTCCCCTGAGAGGGAACAGGAGACTGAGACAGAAAGAGAGAGCAGGTGAGAAAGAAAGGGAGAGAGCGAGAGAAAGAGATAGAGGGGGGAAAGAGAGTATTACAAAGGTCAAGATTAAGGTCAGAGAGTGACAGAGGTCAGAGAGTGACAGAGGTCAGAGAGTGACAGAGGTCAGTGAGTGACAGAGGTCAGAGAGTGACAGAGGTCAGAGAGTGACAGAGGTCAGAGAGTGACAGAGGTCAATGAGTGACAGAGGTCAGAGAGTGACAGAGGTCAGTGAGTGACAGAGGGCAGAGAGTGCTTAGTCCCCTCCTGTACTCCCTGTTCACCCACGACTCCAACACCATCATTAAGTTTGCTGGCGACTCAACGGCTGTAGGCCTGATCACTGACAACGATGGGACAGACTATAGGGAGGCGGTCAGAGACCTGGCAATGTGGTGCCAGGACAACAACCTTTCCCTCAACGTGAGCCAAACACAGGCGCTGATCGTGGACTACAGGAAAAGGTGGGCTGAACACGCCCCTCTCACATCGACTGGGCTGTAGTGGAACAAATTGAGAGCTTCAAGTTCCTTGGTGTCCACATCACCAACAAACTATCGTGGTCCAAACACACCAAGACAGTCGTGAAGAGGGCACGACAGTGCCTATTCCCCCTCAGGAGACAAAAGATTTGGCATGAGTCCCCAGATCCTCAAAAAGCTATACAGCTGTACCATCGAGAGCATCCTGACCGGTTGCATCACCGCCTGGTATGGCAACTGCTCGGTATCCGACCGTAAGGCGCAACAGAGGGTAGTGCGTACGGCCCACTCGATCACCGGGGCCAAGCTTTTTGCCATCCAGGACCTCTATACCAGGCGGTGTCAGAGAGAGAGATTGCACAGATTATGTCAGACCTGGGCCCTGACAGTACATCTCAGTAAGACAAAAACAATGCTGTTGCAAAAAAGGTCCAGTTGCCACGACCACAAATACAAATTCCATCTAGACACCGTTGCCTTCGAGCACAGAAAAACTAGACGTACAGTACCAGTCAAAGGTTTGGACACACCTACTCCTTCCAGGGTTTTATTTTATTTGTACTATTTTCTACATTGTAGAATAAGAGTGAAGACATCAACACTATGAAATTACACATATGGAATCATGCAGTAACCAAAAAAGTGTTAAACAAATCAAAATATATTTTATATTTGAGATAATTCAAGTAACCACCCTTTGCCTTGATAACAGCTTTGCAAACGCTTGACATTCTCTCAACTAACTTCACGAGGTAGTCACCTGGAATGCATTTCAATTAACAGGTGTGCCTTGTAAAAAGTTATTTGTGGAATTTCTTTCCTTCTTG